>NC_043008.1:22306540-22331540 GCF_006345805.1 Octopus sinensis | reverse complement strand
GGCTGGAACAGCAGAGTGTTGGAGTAAATACTTTGCATTATTTAGACTCGTTAAGGTGGCGAGCTGACAGACTCGTTAGCACGCTGGATGAAATGCTTGGCGGTATTTCACCTGTTGCTATGTTCTGAGTTCAAATTCCACAGAGGTTGACTTTGCCTTTCATCCTTTCGGGGTCGATAAAATAAGTACCAGTAGAACACTGGGGTCGATGTAATCAACTCATCCCCACCTCCTACAAGCTGCTCTTGTGAAAAAAATTTGAAATAATTATTTAGACTTGTTAAGGCATTGAGCTGGCAGAATTGTTAGCACACAGACAAAAGTCTCAGCAGCATTGTGGCTATCCAGAAGGATGTAAACAATATGTTAATTGTGGCTAGATTTGAACTCAGAGTGAGAGGAACTGGAAAAAATGTCACAAAATGGTTTGTGAAATAATAGTTATTTGGCAGAATTGTAAAGCATATCAGGCAAAATGCTTAACAGTATTTTATCCATCTCTACATTCTAAGTTCAAATTCTGCTGAGGTTGATTTTGCCTTTCATCCTTTTGGGGGTTGATAAATTAAGTACCAGTGAAATGCTGGGGTCAATGTTATCAACTAGTCCCCCCACCACCACATTTCAGACCTTGTGCCTGTAGTAGAAAGGATTATTATTATTATTATTGACTGAGAGAGTAGCACATGCCATCAGAGTAATACTGGGGTAAAATATACAAAGCTCAGTATATCCATCATGAATACCCGTCTGATAACGGTACACCAGGCACATGCATCACAGCTATATGTGTGCAACATGGTGATTTCATATCAATTATTATTATTATTATTATTATTATTATTATTATATTATTATTATTATTATTATTTTTACCTTCTTTCTTCAAATTTTCTTCCATTTCTCGCCAAGTGTTTTCCGTACACCTAGGGCAGAGAAGCGCATTGTATGCATTCCCAGATTACACATGCAATAATTCACAATTATTATTATTATTATTATCATTATTATTATTAAGTGAGAGAGCAGTGCATGCTATCAAAGTGACACTGGGGTAAAATATACAAAGTCCAGTATAATCATCATGACTATCTGTCCGACAAGGGTATACTTGGCTGAGTTCAAATTCTGCCAAGGTTGACTTTGCCTTTCATCCTTTGAGGATCAATAAAATAACTACCAGTTATGTACTGGGGTCAATGTAATGTACTTATTCCCTCTCCTGAAATCTCTGGTCTTGTGCTTGTAATAGAAAAGATTATTTAGATTCATTAAAGCAATGAGTTAGAATCATTAGCACACCAGATAAAATGCTTAGCAGCATTGTACGAATCCTTACGTTCTGAGTTCAAATTCTGCTGAGGCTGACTTTGCCTTTCATCTTTTCAGAGTTGATGAAATAAATACCAGTTGAGTATTGGGGTCCGTTGTAATCAACTTACAGTGCAAAGAATTATTTAGCCTCATTCTTTTGCATTTAGATTTCCATGTTGACTTACATTTCCATGATTCCGCA
This sequence comes from Octopus sinensis, assembly GCF_006345805.1. Lineage (NCBI taxonomy): Eukaryota > Metazoa > Mollusca > Cephalopoda > Octopoda > Octopodidae > Octopus > Octopus sinensis. Next base: position 22,330,024 of record NC_043008.1, on the reverse strand, counting down.
ATGGATAAAATCATTTCCGGTAATAAATTCAAGATTCATTCAATTAAATAAACAGTTTGGAAACTCCACACAATAAAGTGACCAGCAGGCTGAACCAAGGTTATGGTTAGAAGATATTTGACCTGAGTGCCATGCAGGGGGATTGAACCTGATTCCATATGATTAAGAAGTGAACTTCACTACCACAGGTTCAAGCATGTCAGCATCCATAGGTACCATCACTGCTTTATAAAACATTATTTCTTCACTATTATTGAAAATTTAGCAGCTGCTGTCAGTCAAATAGTGTTGATGTTTCACACATGTCTATTTGAATGATTTTGTAGCTGCTACTATCGGTCAGATAGCATAGCATCTTCACACACGTCCATCTAAATGTCTTTTAGTAGATATTATCGGTCAGATAGTATAGCAGCTTCTCACATGTTCATCTGAATGACTTGTAGTAGCTACTATCGGTCAGATAGCATAACAGCTTTACACACGTCTATCTGAATGACTTGTAGTAGCTATTATCGGTCAGATAGTATAGTAGCTTCTCACACGTCTATCTGAATGACTTTTAGCAGCTATTATCGGTCAGATAGTAAAGCAGCTTTACACACGTCTGTCTGAATGATTTCTAGTAGATATTATCGGTCAGATAGCATAACAGCTTTACACACGTCTATCTGAATGACTTATAGTAACTATTATCGGTCAGATAGCATAGCAGCTTTACACATGTCCATCTGAATGACCTGTTCTAGTTATTATCGGTCAGATAGCATAGCAGCTTCTCACACGTCCATCTGAATGACTTTTTGTAGCTATTATCGGTCAGATAGCCTAACAGCTTTGTACACATCCACCTGAATGACTTGTAATAGCTACTGTCTGGCAGATAGCATAACAGCTTTACACACTTCCATCTGAATGACTTTTTGTAGTTATTATCGGCCAGATAGCATAACAGCTTTACACACTTCCATCTGAATGACTTTTTGTAGTTATTATCGGTCAGATAGCATAGCAGCTTTACACACGCCCTCTTGAATGAACAGTAGTTGCTACTGCTGGTCAGATAGCATGGCAGCTTTCATACATATACATCTGCAAAACCTACAGCAGCTGCTATTGGCTAGATAGATTTGGCAGTTTCACACAAATTTACCTGAATGACTCATAGTAGCCGGTACTAGGCAGATAATAAACCAGTTCCATGTATATCCACCTGAATGACCTATTCTAACTGCTGTTGGTCAAGCAACATTGGCAGTTTCATGCCCAGTCACCTTAATGACCTGCAACAGGTGCTGTCAGTCAGATAGCCAGTTTCTTATTTCTTTATTGCCCACAAGGGGCTACACACAGAGGGGACAAACAAGGACAGACAAACGGATTAAGTCGATTATATCGACCCCAGTGCGACCCTGAAAGGATGACAGGCAAAGTCGACCTTGGTGGAATTTGAACTCAGAACGTAGTGGCAGATGAAATACCTGTTTCTTTACTACCCACAAGGGGTTAAACACAGAGAGGACAAACAAGGACAGACAAACAGATTAAGTCGATTATATGGTCCCCGAGTACGTAACTGGTACTTATTTAATCGACCCCGAAAGGATGAAAGGCAAAGTCGACCTCGGTGGAATTTGAACTCAGAACGTAGTGGCAGACGAAATACCTGTTTCTTTACTACCCACAAGGGGTTAAACACAGAGAGGACAAACAAGGACAGACAAACAGATTAAGTCGATTATATGGTCCCCGAGTACGTAACTGGTACTTATTTAATCGACCCCGAAAGGATGAAAGGCAAAGTCGACCTCGGTGGAATTTGAACTCAGAACGTAGTGGCAGACGAAATACCTGTTTCTTTACTACCCACAAGGGGCTAAACACAGAGAGGACAAACAAGAACAGACAAATGGATTAAGTCGATTATATCGACCCCAGTGCGTAACTGGTACTTATTTAATCGACCCTGAAAGGATGAAAGGCAAGGTCGACCTCGGCGGAATTTGAACTCAGAACATGTAACAGGTGCTGCTGCTGATGACAACAGTGGAGAAAGAGGAGGAGGAGGGGGAGGAGGAGGGGAGGAGAAGGAAAAGGAAGAAGAATGGGGAAGGAGGAGGAGAAGGAGGAGGATGCGGTGGAGTAGGAAGAAGAAGAGAAGGAGAAGGTGGTGGAGTAGGAGGAGGAAGAGGATAATAATAATAATAATAAGAAGAAGAAGAAGAAGAAGAAGGCAGTTGTGGTGATGATGGCAATGACTGTGATGATGGCAGTGGTGACCTTTGGTAGTGGAGGTGGTGGTGATGATGATGATGCTGAAGAAGAAGAAGAAGAAGAGAAAGGCAATTGTGGTGGTGATGACTGGTGGTGATGACGATGGTGTTCAAGATGATGATGATGATGATGATGATGATGATGATGATGAAAAGCGAAATAACAAAGCGGCCTAATTAACTCCATCCATTCATTCATTAGACACACACACACTCATGCCTATCTCAATGAACTGTAGCAGATGTTCTCCCATCATTTCGCAACCACCTATCACTCCACTACCCATACCATCTGCCAAAATCAATCAAGAAGCCTAATGAAAAAGGAATCAATTAATACCTAAATCTTCTCCATCTTCCTGTAATTAGTAATAATCTATTAAACAATTCTAAGTTTATCTCGGCATATACAATGCAGATGAGGTGTTGAGGTGATGGGCTTTGAGGGCAGCTATTGATACTTCAAGGGTTTGTATCCGATCTAGGACTGAAATTGATTTGTATTAATGGCAATAGGTGCTGGATTCTTATTGGCTCAGTCCACTTAACTGTAAATAGATACCTCAACAATAACCAGTTGAATGGTATAAAAGAAAGGTGGCGAGCTGGTAGAAATGTTAGCATGCCGGGAGAAATGCTTAGCAGTATTTCGTCTGTTGCTACGTTCTGAGTTCAAATTCCACCGAGGCTGACTTTGCCTGTCATCCTTTCGGGGTCAATAAATTAAGTAAATAGATACCTCAATAATAACCAGTTGAATGGTATAAAAGGCAGCGAGCTGGTAGAAACGTTAGCATGCCGGGAGAAATGCTTAGCAGTGTTTCGTCTGTCGCTACGTTCTGAGTTCAAATTCCGCCGAGGTCGACTTTGCCTTTCATCCTTTCAGGGTCGATAAATTAAGTACCAGTTACGCACTGGGGTCGATGTAATCGACTTAATCCGTTTGTCTGTCCTTGTTTGTCCTCTCTGTGTTTAGCCCCTTGCGGGTAGTAAAGAAATAGGTATAATCAGTGTGATTACTATATAGCTGGTTTCAAATTTTGGCACAAGGCCAGTAATTTTGGAGAAGGAGTAAGCCAATTACATAGACCCCAGTACTTGGCTGGTACTTATTTTATCGATCCCTGAAGTGAAAACAGGTAAATGCGACCTTGGCAGAATTTGAACTCAGAATGTAAAGAAGGACAAAATGCCACTAAGCAATTCTACCAGTTCACTGCCTTGAAGAAACAAAATATCCATTCCTACACTAGGCACAAGGCCTCAAATTTTGGGGGATGGGGTCAGTTGATCAGATCGACCCCAGGATGCAAATGATATTTAATTTGTCAACCAAAACTTAGTGGTTTGTCAAAAGAGACTGATATGATAATTCCCAGATTTTAAAAAGTAAGCATTGGGGGTGATTTGTTTGGCTAAAACCCCCTTGAAAGTGGTACTCCAGCATGGCCACTTTTCAATGACCGAAACAAGTAAAACAAAAGATGAAAGTGAGTTGGTTTGTGATGATGTAGAACAAAAGTATTCTTTTCTACAAGGCCCAAGTGCCAGTAAAGCGACGCTGGTAACAATCACACTCGAATGGTGCTTTTTACATGCCACTGGCACGGAAGCCAGTTAGCTGCTCTGGCAACAATCACACTCAGCTGGTGCTCTTAGTGCTCCACTAGCAAGGATGCCAGTCATCGAATGTTTAATATGTAAGGTGGAAGCAAGCCTGGAAAAATAGCTCAAGAGTTAGCTTTGCTCTCACAATGTCTCAGGTTCTAGTTTGCAGCAAAAGTTTTGGCCAAGTATCTTTTACTATGTCTTTGGGTTCATTGAAACCAGATGGGTAGGGAAAAGGGTGGAGGTGGTGGTGGTTTTAAACAACTTTTGTTGCTGTTTTTTATTGTGTATTTTTTTTGTACAGAAAGCCATTTCCATTATGTAATTATGTTTGGAATTTTCATCTGAAACGATTTATGACCGACATTAAAGACCAAACCAAAGTAACTAATAGGGTTTCCATAGAAATTTACTTTGATATTTGAACTGTTTTAAACTTGTGGGAAGGATATTTGTTCTGTGAAAAAATGGCCATTCAAAGAGCACTATGGATAATGACAATAATGATGATGATGATGATGATGATGATGATTATGATTATGACGATGATGATTATGATGACGTTGATGATGATGATGATGATGATGATGATGATGATCCTTTCTACAATAGGCACAAGGCATTACAAAGTTATGTTATATTATGTAGTTGTGGTTTTACATAGAAACTGAATGAGAGGGGAAAAAGAACAAGATATAATTATGCATTAATTGGTGATGATATGTTCCCCTTGATTTTTAACAAAGGTCAAGCAAGGATCTTCGTAGATCGAAGATACTTGACTGAGAAAGCGAACTCCCTAACTAGTAAACTATGCAATACATACATATATCATACATATATCATACATACATATATATATATATGTTTTAAAATGTTTTAAGTGAATAAGATCTTGTATAAAGGAATGTATTTCCTATAATGTATTACACAAATCCAAAATGGTAAGCTGGCAGAACCATTAGCATGCTGGGTGAAATGCTTAGTGGTATCTTATCTGTCTCTAGGTTCTGAGTTCAAATTCTGCTGAGCATGACTGTCTTTCATTCCTTCAGGGTTGATAAAATAGTACCAGCTGGGCACTGGGGTCGATGTAGTCATCTTAAGTCCTCCCCCCAATTTTCATGCCTTGTCCCTATATTAGAATGGATATATTACACAAATCAGAGATGTATGTATTAAAATTTAATTTAATGATTAAATGCTTTCAAAATATTATTTCAAAATATCATTATCTGAAATTATTATACAGTAGAACCTTGCAGTATGAGTGCACCGTTTGCTTTATGAGCTGAGACTTGTGCAAATTTTTGTCTTGAAGCATGATTGGAAATCCACGATACAAGCACACAAATTGTCCCATCTTTAAGGTAATTCAGTTAATAAAACCAGTTTACACATTTCTTTTGCATTCTCATTTTTATGATTATCATTTTACTTGTAACTACAACTTTTTTTTTTATAAAACCCATAAAAAATTATTTTTGAGTGGTTTTTGGGGGCTGGAATGGATTAAATATATTTTAGTTAATTTCAATGGGGAAAATTGATTTGTAAAACGAGGAAATTGAAAGATGAGCTCAGTCCTGGAATTAATTAAACTCGTACTGTGAGCTATCACTGTATATCTATTACATAAAATCCATTCTGTCTGTCTGTCTGTGTGTGTCTTCTAGGATCTTGGGCATCCTCCATCCGATTGCACACAAATTTGATTTGTAGATACCAATGGTATCAGGGCATGTATAAGTCTTGAAAAATTTTTTTAATCGATTCCCAGTGAGAATGTGATCGATAGAGTGAATAAAATCGTTTTTCTTTGGAATAGAAAAAAGTCTATCTTTATTTCTTCTTTTGCTGGTGTCTCAAATTTAGGTTAAATCAGTGTTTCTCAAAGGGGAGGCCTACGGGACAGTTGGACAAGTTATTTTGACAAAATTTGGTTTAAATGTTTGACAATCAGCACCGTCCATTGGACAGGGGGCGTTTTGCTCGTGTATATATATATGTATACATGTGTGTGTGTATGTGTGTGTGTGTATGTGTGTGTGTGTATGTGTGTGTGTGTATGTGTGTGTGTGTATGTGTGTGTGTGTATGTGTGTGTGTGTATGTGTGTGCATGATGATAGAATCTCCCATCGAAGACAACATGAGTGTTCAGCTTTTGCCGAATAACTTGTGCAAATAGTTTGTTTAGAGTGATCAAATGTGTATGTTGCACATTAAGCTGACCTTCTCCATCAAATCGACATTACCTGAATAGACTCCATGGTGTACCACATGTCCGGTATCAAAGTGATCGCAGAGCAACATGAGAACAAATATTTTCTCACAGGAACAGAACACACCACTCAGTTCGGGAATTGAAACCACAATCTCACAATCATGAGTGCAACACCCTAACCACTTAGCCACACACACACACACACACACACAAACACACACACACACAAATACACACACACATACACACACACACACTATTTAAATTTAGATGGAAGACATAACAAAATAGTTTAAGACACATACAATTTTAAGACACATACAATTACTTGTAGCTTAGAAACTCAATCTGGAAATGATGTGAATTATAAAAAAACAATATTTACCAACTAGTTAATCAGTTCACATCATAAAAATTCGTTCACAAGTAATATAATATAATATTTAAAAGGATTTATCTAAATAACTATTGTACATATGTTTCATAATGGATTATTATATGTTTAAATAATAAATATCCTTTATTTCTTCAACAACTGAGATTTAAATAAATGTTTGAAATGAATGCTATAATATTCTTAAGTTTAAACATTTTTTTAAAGATTTGAAATGCTGACGAAATGAAGGATATTTATTATGTAAATGGCTAATAAATCCACTAATCCATTATGAAAACATATGTGAGATATTTATTTAAATAAAACATTTGAAATATTACACACAAGCACACACACACATGTATATGCCATCATGCACATACACACATGTGCATGCACACACACGCACAAGACATCATAAAGAAAATTTGTTTACTCCAGTATTATTCTCATTAGATTCCAACCCAACATGTGTTTCTGCTGGGTGAGTGTCCTGCTATCCTTCCATGTAGCATCTATGTGCATTCAGTTGGTTCAGTTGCATTGCATATTCCATCCAAGGTAGACTTTCCTATGCAGTTTTTGTTCAAGGTTTTACCTGTTCAGGTGGGTGAAGCAATAAATTATATCAACATGCTAATAAGGTACTCGCTCAGCTTCCATATCCCTATTCGTTTATTCTTTATATACAAGGTAGTGCTGGAAAGTACCTGGCCTGGGTAAAAGAAAATACAAGAGGATCAGTTAATTATGATTTTATTCAACATATTTCCCCTCTCAGATTCACACACTTATTGCAACAGTCCTTCTGTTTTTCTGAGCCCTGTAAAAGAACTCAGAGTTTGACTCCAGCCAGGCCTTTCATGATACACTTAAAGCCAGGAACATTTCAGCACCTCTTCGTGTGTGTGCGTGTATATATATATATATATATATATATACATACATATATATAAGATACATATGTAGGGTAGCGAATATTCATTAGAAATATATATCACCATCAGTGGCCTAGCATGTATAAATAGTCAATAGGCATTATCTATTAACTGCCGACTTAAACTGTGCTTGCGCGCTGAATTTTGAAAAATTATAATATATAATGATGGGACACGTGTTATTTGACTCTGAATTATAAGTTAGTTATTGAGGCCGGTTACTGATGAAAATTCACCTGGCAGATAATCTTATTTGCTAAATTACCTGTTAAAGGGTAGCAGATAATCATATTTGCTAAAGAAATTTGAAACCTAGGTATAACCGCAAAAAAATAACAAGGTAAAAGTTTTCCTTTTTCATTTACTTCGAAAATTTGCTATTAAATTGTGGTTTTGGCCGTTTTGGTTGCTTCTTCTAGCATGTAAAAATTACCTGTTAAAGGGTAGTTTTCTCTTGTGTTTAAATGTACACTATTTTAAAATAAAATTATGTTGTCTATATATATATATGTGTGTGTGTGTGTGTGTGTGTATGTATATCAGTGTATATATATATATACAAATTTGTGTATTAATATTTACTGAATCTCAGTTTTTTATGCGCTAAACCACTGGTGTTAAATTGATGTTATTAAATTAATATCCAATTTTTTCGTCCTTATTTTGATTATATATATATATATATGTATATCAGTGGTGACTCTGGCACTCAGGTTGTCCGGGTTTAGCCTGAGTATAAATTTAGTAAAGTGAACGTGTATTTGCAAGCTGATTTCATTTCTGCCAACACTGACTTCAAGTATGTAATTGCAGCCAATAACTCAGGATCCTTTTATTGAGCCTGGTTACAGTTCATTTATTTCTGTTCCTGCACATCTGCCACACACAAATGTGACCTTATCTGATAACCTCCCTATGATTATGCATCCATAGCTTACACTTGGTGAAGGAAATGGAGTTATGTACCATGAATTTCCTGCATATTGAACAGGGCCATTTTACCAGCCGGAATGAGAGTCTTATCTTCTTTCGTACTATGTGTGCGTGTGTGCATGCATGCGTGTGTGTGTGTGTATGTGCCTGCATGCGAGCATGTATGTGTGTGCATGTGTGTACATGTTCATATTAATTTGTATTTTGTGGCACTTTATATCCTGTAACTTAGTGGTTCAACAAATAGTGATTGATAAAACAAGTAACAGATTCATATACATATTGGATTCTTATGGATGCATTTCTGATCTTTTGGAAACACTGCTCCACTTCAGTTTGTTTTCAAAAGTTTCCTGTGAATGCTTTTTTTTTTTCGATTATATACCTTGTCTTTATTGCAATGTTGTTCAAAGTATAAGGCGGCAAGCTGGCAGAATCGTTAGCATGCCGGGCAAAATGCTTAGCAGTATTTCGTCTGTCGTTACGTTCTGAGTTCAAATTCCGCCGAGGTCAACTTTGCCTTTCATCCTTTCAGGGTCAGTTAAATAAGTACCAGTTACGCATTGGGGTTGACATAATCGACTTAATCCGTTTGTCTGTCCTTGTTTGTCCCCTCTGTGTTTAGCCCTTTGTGGGTAGTAAAGAAATAGGTATTTTGTCTACCGCTATGTTCTGAGTTCAAATCCTGCCAAGGTCGACTTTGCCTTTCATCCTTTCGGGGTCGATAAATTAAGTACCAGTTACGCATTGGGGTCGACATAATCGACTTAATCTATTCGTCTGTCCTTGTTTGTCCTCTCTGGGTTTAGCCCCTTGTGGGTAGTAAAGAAATAGGTATTTCGTCTACCGCTACATTCTGAGTTCAAATCCTGCCAAGATTGACTTTGCCTTTCATCCTTTCGGGGTCGATAAATTAAGTACCAGTTACGCATTGGGGTTGACATAATCGACTTAATCCATTTGTCTGTCCTTGTTTGTCCTCTCTGTGTTTAGCTCCTTGTGGGTAGTAAAGAAATAAGAACCGTTATCATCCCAGGCGAAATGCTTAGCAGTATTTCATCTGTATTTACGTTCTGAGTTTAAATTCTGCCGAGGTCGGCATTGCCTTTCATCTTTTCAGGGTCGATAAATTAAGTACCAGTTGCATACTGGGGTTGATCTCATCGACTGGCTCCCTCCCCCAAAATTTCAGGCCTTGTGCCTAGAGTAGAAAAGGATGTTGTTAAAAGTACCACAAAAAGCTGTTTAATGTTTTCTCTAATATTTTCATTGTGATTTACACATTTTTGAAACATTTGCTAAACTCTATGACGTTTATTATCTTTTCATGTCTTGAAAATAAATGTTGTACATTTGAAGTGTAAACTAAACATTGGGCAGCTTTCTTTCTCACTTTCTAAAAAAATGTTATCTGGGATGAAAACAAACAATAAGGTATGTAAGTTACAAAAATATATTCTCTTAAAAACTATACGGTAATCTTTTTTAAAAAACGTACCATAGTTATAAAGATGTTTCAAAGAAGATTGGCTTCATATGTATTCTCATTCTGAAATACATATATGTATGCATACTTTTCTTTCTTTCTTTTATTCTTTTATTTGTTTCAGTCATTTGGCTGTGGCCAAGCTGGAGCACTGCCTTTAGTCAAGCAAATCGACCCCAGGACTTATTCTTTGTAAGCCTAGTACTTATTTTATCAGTCTCTTTTGCTGAACCACTAAGTTACAGGGACGCAAACACACCAGGATTGGTTGTCAAGTGATGGTTGGGGGACAAACACAGACACACAAACATATACACACATGTGCATATATATATACATATATACGATGGGCTTCTTTCAGTTTCTGTTAATGATAATGATGATGATGATGACGGTGATAATGATGATGATGATGATGATGACAATGACGACAACGACGATGATGCTGATGACAATGATGAGGATAGTGATGTTGATGATGATGAAAATGATGATGATGATGATGATGACCATGACGACATCAATAATAATGATGTGATGATGACAAGGATGAAATAGAACAAATAAACGGAAGAGTTAAAGAAAACTCGGAAGCAAATCTATGCTGTAAGAGTAAAGTTTTCTAGTTCTTCAAACTGGTCTAAACTTTTATATCTCGGTGGCCAAGCTGGAGCACCAGTGTACTGTCATGTCGATTAATTAGTGGCTGAGAACCCCATTTTCATTTTCATTGAAGAATCTTCGAGAGAAAATTGAAAAAACTTTTTGTCTTTGAAAATGGCATGGTTCCAGTATTAGAAATGGCTCTAACACCAGATATCATTGGAGAACAACACTGCATATATGTTTGGTTGAGTGTGCAATTATAAATGTGCATGCATGTGTGTGTGTATGCTACATGGTGATTGTATGTGTTAATGGGTTTGTAATGAAGCCAGGATTATAATTAATGGAAGTGTCAATTACCATTATGCCAAAGAGTTTGTTGATAGTTGTAACGCTTTGCTGAAAATATACGGGACATTAAAACGATTTAGATACTTTAATATATCTTGAATGTACAGTTAAATGTGTGGCTATTACTGTTTGATTTAGAGCTTTACATAGATTATCATCATCCAGTCATCTTTCTGTATAGGGGTTATTCAACTATTGTACTTACAGTGTTACTAGTTATGATATAAAGAGCATAGACTGTGGTGATTAAAGTAAACACCAGAGGAAGTATTTGCTTCTTATGCATGTTTCACTGTTGCAGTTATTTGGATGCCAGTATTGGATGTTCCGAATGCATTTGGATGTTTAACCAGAATGGATCATCGGGGAAACACTTTATTACATTCTGTTACAGAGATACAGGGAGACACACACATACACACACACACATACAAGGGCTTGCATGCATGCATGCATACATACATACAAACATGCATACATATAAACAGACATACATACATTGAAGGAGAAAGCTGATTCGAAGACTACAAATCCAATCCATCACTGGAACTGTGAAAATCTGTAAAACTTTCCAGAAGATTATCATTTAAATATATATGAGCATGTCTAGATATGCAACTATATGCATGAGAATACATACAAACATATAAACCTGCACCCATACATACATACATACATACAAAAATACCTTATTGATGTTGTTGAAATTCCAATGAAGGAGCCTTGGGTTTAGTTTAGAGATCGGCTCTTTCTCTATTGACAAGAAATCTTGAAATAAAACTGAATAATGACATACATACATACACACATACATACATACATACATACATACACACATACATACATACACACATACATACATACATACATACATACATACATACATACATACATACATACATACATACATACATACATACATACATACATACATACATACATATATGTAAGAAGGTGTCAAAGGACATATAATATAAGATGTACATAGAAATAGGCTCTCCAGCCAAGCCAAATGCCTAAACTTTGATGCTAAGTGCAGGAATGCAGGATCGGCAGAAATAAGAATTGGTTATCTATAAGCACTGGTGTGACTGAGCAGATGTAGGTGTCGTAGAACAAAGTATGAACAGGCAGTTGCAATGCATAAAATCAATTTATAATATACTAGCAGTATCGCTTGGCATTGCTCGGTTTTTGTTTCGACACTTTAGAATTGGAAGTTTTGAAAAGTAAAAATTTTGCATTATGTAGCTTGTTATTCTCTTTAAGTGAACATTTTTCTGGTTGAAAAACACCGAAAAATGGCGACACAGCAGTAAAAGAATCATAAAAAATAGGGATTTTCATAGAAAAAAAGCACCTTTTTGATGTAAATAATTTTTGGTGTTAACATGGTCCGATTTGAATTTTTTTTTCTATGGAAGGAAGAGCAAGCCTTCTTCTATCATACTCTCAGTTTTGGTCAACTTGCGCCGCAGGGTCTCGGAGGAGATAGTGTTAGTTGAAGGCTACCAAACCTGCCATACACAGACAACTTCAGCTTTATATATATAGAGATTCATTTAATATTGAATGCTGATGCCACATGAAAAGCATCCAGTACACTCTGTATTGGCATTTGGAAAGGAATCCAGCTGCAAAAACCATGCCGAAACAGACAGTGGAGCTTAGTGCTGTCCTCTGGCTTGCCAGCCTCAGTCAAGCCATCTAACCCATGCCAGCATGGAAGATGGACGTTAAAGGATGATGACAATGATGATACTGAACAGTGAACAAAGAAAGATATATGGATATATGTAAATATGGCAGAATATGAGGAAGAGCTGGAAGATAAAAATTTGTTGTGATTCATCATAGACAGGCAGACTCCAGTATGAGGTAGAAAAGTATTTGAGGTGTCCTTAGTGATTTTTCAAACTAGTTAGATAAATAAAATTTAGTTAAAGTTTTATGAAATATTGCAATGTCCTCAAGACAAAAGACATGCAGAATTTTATCCACTCTTTTTCATGTGCGTCCTGGGAGAAAACGAGTTGCAAAAATTTTAAACAATCTAACGTACAAAGGTATTGTTGGTTCATTCCATTGTTGTCTCATTCGAAATATCAAAAGTAAGTAATTCGTTTCTCAATAAATGTATATTTAGATAATTAGGCAGACAAATGGAGACACTGCCAAGAGAACTCTTTCATCTTGTTGATGACAGCTTCTCCATTGCTGGTGCTGTGATAAACTGCATCTGATACAGTATGTAAAGCAGTTGGGGACAGGAAAGGCATCCAGCTGTAAACACTAAGCCGATAAAGAAAATAGAAGATGAGTGAGGCAGGACTTGCCACTCAGTGTCTAGGAGGGCAGTAGCTCTGAATAAGAACAGGTTCAGATTGTTATGAGTGATGGTGGTACAATTATTGGTCATTGGAGAACCTAGAGGAAGGCTCCAATCTTGATCTGGCAGAGTTTCTACAGCAGGATGCCTTTCCTAACGCCAAACACTCCGAGAGTGTAGTGGGTGCTTTTACGTGCCACCGGCATGAAGGCCAGTCTGGCAGTACTGGCAACGGCCACGCTCAAATGGTGCTTTTTATGTGCCACCTGCACAGGAGTCAGTCCAGCGGCACTGGCAATGACTTTGCTCGAATACCGCTAAGCATTTCGCCTGGTGTGCTAACGTTTCTGCCAGCTCGGTTCTTACCAAGCAGCCACACCTGCACCTATATATATATATATTTATATATATATATATGTATGTATATATATTACACGCATATGTATATTTGCATGTGTATATATATATATATATATATGCATGTGTGTATATATATGTATATATATATATATATATATATGTATGTGTGTGTGTGTGTGCATGTGTGTGTATGTATGTATTTACATATATATATGTATATATATATGCATATATGTATATCATTATATGCATATGAACATGGACCCTTTTCACAGATGATTGCCATTTCTTTGAGCTTCCCCTTTGTCAATAGCAGTTCTGGCTATATATGAGTGTGAATGTGTCCATGTGTGTATATATATATGTGTGCATGTGTGTGTGTGTGTGTGTATGTGTGTGTGCGTGTGTACATACATATATGTATGTATATGTGTACATATGAATATATAGATATATCTATGTATACATACATGTATACCTACACAAATATGTATGAATGTATGTATGCATGTATGTATGAATGTGTGCATGTATGTATATTTGTATGCATGAATGCATGTACAAACTTATACACCCAGAAAATGGTAAATGACAAGGAAAAGAGAACCAAGTGATCAATGGAAACTTGTTTATTAAAAAAAAAAACACATGAAAAGAATTGAAAATGGGCGAAAAAATATGCGAAAACTGAATAAGTAAATGTTGAAAATAGAAAACTACACACACACACACACACAAACACACACACACACTCTCTCTCTCCATCTCTCTCTCTCTCACACACACACACGAATATATATATATATATATATATATATATATATATATGTTTATATAAATATACATATGTTTATATATTCATATATACATACATAATCACACATGCTCATGTGCATATACAATTACATACGTTTATACATACATACATGCAAACATACACACACACATTCTCTCTCTCTCTCTCACACACACACACACACACACACATACATGTATATATATATATGTTTATATAAATATACATATATTTATATATTCATATATACATACCCAATCACACTTGCTCATGTGCATATACAATTACATACATTTATACATACATACATGCAAACACAAACACACACACACACACACAAATACACACAAATACACACACACACAAATATATGAAAGGTTTTTGCTAAAAAATATATATATAAAAAAAAGATAGAAAATAAATGAAAATATTCCAAAGGCTATAAAAGAAATGTCTTGGGTTGGAAAACATCAATCGAAATATTAAATCGTCAAAGAATGGTATAAAAGTAGATTGGTATGATGGTAGCGGGGGGTGGGGGCGGGGAAGAGGTTTGGAAAATAGGAAAAGTAATAAAAATAAATAAAAATTTTTTATTTATTTATTTATTTATTTATTTTCTAAATACACTATTGAATATTGATTTCTTTGTTTGAACTAAGTGCAAGACCAAGAGATACTTGTTAATGTTTCAAACAATGCAGGTTCCATTTTGGAATATTAGTGATACTTAAGTCTATAGAATAACATGGAGGCGTTGATTCTTTGATGTGCCATCATCTGACCCCGCAGTTCTTTACTCAATTGTATGAAATATCTGATTTTCCCGAACATTGACTACGTATATCGAACTGTATTGAACTGGCACAAGGCCAGCAGCTTCGGGTATTGGGAAGTTTTTTCTTTTTGTGGTGGGGGCAGTTTAGGTAGATTACATCAACCCCAGTGTTCAACTGGTACTTACTATATTGCCCCTGGAAGGGTGAAAGCCAAACTTGGTCTTGGTGGAATTTGAACTTGGGACGTAAACTGGTGTGCTGATGATTCTGCCAGTTTGCCACCTGACATTGACTAAATATATTTCTTTATTGCCCACAAGGGGCTAAACATAGAGGGGACAAACAAGGACAGACAAAGGGATTAAGTCAATTACATCGACTCCAGTGCGAAACTGGTACTTAATTTATCGACCCCTGAAAGGATGTAAGGCAAAGTCGACCTCGGCGGAATTTGAACTCAGAACGTAACGACAGATGAAATACCACTAAGCATTTCGCCCAGCACGCTAACATTGACCAAATATATTGAATTGTAACATTGCATCAACCTCAGTATTCAACTGGTACTTATTTTATCAACCCTGAAAGGATAAAAGGCAAAGTTGACCGTGGCAGAATTTGAACTCAGAACGTAAAGGCAAACAAAAGCCACAAATGATTTCGCCAGGCATGCTAACTATTCTACCACCTTATTGCCTACATTGAATTTGGTAGCGCCACCTCTAGCCGAACAATTATTCTGTGCTGATGAAGGGAAATAACCCAGAAATTGTGATACACAGATATTGTTTTGAGCTGGGCAGTGGTGCTAGATTTCCTTGTTTGAAAATATAAGGACACAGATTGTGTTGTATAGCCAGCTGGAGACGATGTCCCCTGGAGCTAAATTACAGCAACATTAATCCTAAACCAGGACTGCCATGTTATGTGGGCAAACAATCTTTATTACAAAGTACTATTGCTGAATATCTCTCGTTGTGAGATTTTAAAATAGTTATGTGAGCTGTCACTTTGAAAACTATATATTTCAAACAGGAATTTGGCAGCCGAACAATTATTCTGTGCTGATGAAGAGAAATAACCCAAAAATCACGATACACAGATATTGTTTTGGGCTGAGTGGGGGTGCTAGATTCCCTTGATTGAAAATATAAGGACACAGATTGTGTCGCATAGCTAACTGGAGACGATGTCCCCTGGGGCTAAATTACAGCAACATTAGTCCTAAACCAGGACTGCCATGTTATGTTGGCAAACAATCTTTACTACATTGAATAAATATATCAAACCATAACATTAATTTCAAATTTTGGCACAAGGCCAGCAACATTTTGGGAGGCATTAAGTCAATTGCATCAGCCCCACTATTCAAGTGGTACTTGTTTTATTGACCCCAAGATGATGAAAGACAAAGCTGACCTCTGTGAAATTTGAACTCAGAAAGCAGAGATGGACAAAATGTCACAAAGAATTTCACCAGGCATGCTAAATATTCTGCCACCTTGTTACCGATGTTGAATAAATATATTGAACTGTAATATTAATTTCAAATTTTGGCACAAGGTCGGCAAGTTTGTGGGAAGCGTTAAGTCAATTGCATCAACCCCAGCATTCAACTGGTACTTATTTTATCGACCCTGAAAGAATGGAAACTAAAGTTGACCTCGGTGGAATTTGAACTCAGAACATAGCAGTTTGCCATGTGTGCCAACGATTCTGCCAGCTCAGCACCTTACAGTGACTAAATATATTGAATGATGATATTGACTAAATGCTTTCCATTTATTCTCATACAGCTCCTGCTGCTGCTGATAATGACGATGATGATGATGATGACGGTGACAACAATGACGACGACGATGACAATGACGACGATGATGATGATGATAGAAGTGATGTTGATGTCGATCTTGATGGTGATGATGAAACTATGAAATTACTGACTCCAAGTACTACTGCTCTCTTATTTATTTACTTATTGAATTTATTGATTGATTTTGTAACCTCCTTCATTGTATCACCTCTCGTTATTTAACTTATTTCATTTCAACCATTTCAAGTCAGTGACATTGATATGTCACTCTCTTTCTCTCTCTCTCGCTCGCTCTCTCTCTCTCTCTATATATATATACACAGAAAGGGATACAGAAAAAAACAAGGAGAGAAAAAAAATGTGTGTAGTGGCTACCGATCTATCATGGCAACTGATATATATATATATATATATATATATATATATATATATATATAATTATATTGGAGAATCATAGTTTATATATCTATTTATTTATTTATTTATCATCATCATCATCATTTAATGTCCACCTCCCATTTGGGTGGGACAAATCTATCTATCTATCTATCTATCTATCTATCTATCTATCTATCTATCTATCTATATATATATATATATATATATATATATATATATATTACACATATATATATATATACATATATATATATATATATATATATATATATGACTCTAAAGCATTTATACATTACTCATGTGACTAGTAGTAAGAAACTCCCAAGAGAACTGCACTGCAGAATGTCTTTAGAGAAGAAATCCTGCTCAGGCACATATATTGGCCCTTAACTTCCTACATTCTAAGAGGGCTGGGCCACATCTAGATCATGACTCATGGTTGCCCTCTTGCTGATACTTTTTAGCTACTTGGCTATCAGAGACTTGTGCATTTAAACTGATTGGAGAGTTTATCGAGTTGGAACACCTCTCCTTTGACTCAGCTATCACAATGACATCAATGCTATCACAATGACTCACTCAGAGTCACTTCTCTTAGCACCAAAACACAAAAGTATTGTCTTCAAACAGTATAACTATAATCAAGCAGAGAATCAGGAGTCTATATATAAAGTCTATATTAGTTCTTCATGGATAGATAGGTTTCAGGAGAGTTCACGCAGTAACATGGCAGATAATAGAAAAGAGAATTCAGGTAAACTTTACAGCTGTTTCTGGGGTTTGGCGATCATTAAATGCAGTAGTGTGTATTATGCTTACATAAACATGTAGTAAATTAGTGTTAACAAATGTATGCGAAATAACACAAATTTAAATTTTAGTATCATCTACTTTATCATCTGAAGAATTAAATTTTAGTAGTTAAACATAATCTCTGTGTGTGTGTGTGTGTGTGTGTGTGTGTGTGTGTGTGTGTGTATGTGTGTAATGCAAAGCCATCATGATAGCTAGAGAGAGAAAAATGGAGTGGGTGATAGAGAGAAAGCTCAAAAGTATGAGTGAGATCAGAATAGTGTAAGAAGTTACCGAAACAAATAAAAGAGCAAATGAGTACAAGAAAATGATGAGGTGAAGGAGAAGAAGAGGAGGTTGAAGAAGAGAAGGAGTAATAGTAGTAGTAGTAGAAGTAGTAGTAGTGCCAGCAGCAGCAGTAGGCTGCAGCTTTGCAGTCAAAGTGAAAGTGAAACTAAGTGTAATAGTTGTGATTTGTGACAATCACTGGTATTACAATAGATGCCTTGCTGGTCATTGAGAATATCAAAATAGGCTGATTGAATCTACTCAACAGCAATAACAACAACAGCAACAACAATGTACACACAACAAAATTACAACAACAACAACAATAACAACAAACCCGACCACCCACCTCCTCTGCGATAATCTCTTGTGTTTTGTTACACGGTGATATTACATCTAACTCCAATGTGCAGCCATGGACATCTTTGGAATAACGACAACAACAACAACAGCTAGAACAATAACGATCGCATGGAATCAGAAGTATGGAGCATTAAGAAGGCAAAAACAAAAGAAAACAAAAATAAAAAATACATAAAAGAAAATAATAAAAGATGAATTATTTGAAGAATTCTTTGAGAAACGGTTTACCATTGTTGCAACTGGAACATGATTACTACTTCCAGACTCTCCACTGCCACTTACAAACTTTGTGCAATGTTCTACATGGAAGGTTTATTTATCTATTTTTGCTTTTTTGTTTCTTTTTTTCGAAATTTTTTTGTTTTTGTTTTTTGTCTTTGGTGCTTTGATTAAATATTGACTAAAGTGTAAGGTAAAGAACAGAATAGCAAAAGAAATGTGTATGTGTGCGTGTGTATATGTATATGTATCTCTCTCTGCACACAGTCACAGACACATAGGCACATTCACACACTCAGTCATAAACGTAGTAGTAGTATATGTATATATATATATATATATAAATATATATATATATATATATTATATATATATTATATATATATAATATATATATATATTACACATATGTAATATATATATATGTATGTATGTATGTTTCTTTAATTATATATATGTACGCATAAATAAATAAATATATATATATTTTGTATATTTATACATATATGTAGGTGTGTGTGCATGTGTATATATATATATATATGTATATGTGTGTATATGTGTATATATATATATATACACATATACACACATATACATATATGTATGTATACCACACACATGTATGCTTGTAAATATATTTTTAAATACATACATTACATACATACATACATGCATGCATACATATATGCACACATACATACTTACATACATACATACATACAGGCACACACACATGTATATATATATATGCCTGCATGTGTATATTGTGCACATTAGCATACATGCGTCTATATGCTTACACAAACACATGCACTCACCCACATAATATCTAAGCAAATATAAAATCTTAAACCAAGGAAAATGGACACAAAATGAAAGAACAAACCAAGGAAAAGCTTTTTTCCAGAAATAATGAAAAACTCCAGACTGTAAAGTTAACACTTAACAATCCTTGACTGATTTAATGAATTTTGTGGTAATTAAAGGTTGCTAAGAAGAATGATAGTAGTGAAATATGGTGGTTGTGGTGGTGGTGGTGGCGGTAGTTGAAGTTGTGGTGGTGGTGGTGGTAGTTGAAGTTGTGGTGGTGGTGGTAGTAATATGTGAAGTTGTGGTGATTGTGATGGTGGTGATGGTGGTGGTAGTTGAAGTTATGGTGGTTGTGGTTGTAGTTGAAGTTGTGGTGATTGCGGCAGTGGTGGTGGTAGTTGAAGTTGTGGTGGTGATGGCAGTGGAAGTTGTAGTGATTGTGGTGGTGGTGGTGGTAGTGGTAGTTGAAATTGTGGTGATTGTGGTGGTAGTGTGAGGGTATTAGGGGTGGTGGTAGTGGTGGTGGTGGTGGTCGATGAGGGAAACGTATTACAGTTAGGTAACACAACAAATACCTACATTCTATATAAATAATCACATGATCTAAATTTGATATACCCAAAGTGGACACACCTGTATACAAAGTTATTTCCAGGCATGAATGAACCCTAAACAATAACATCATTCCTACTTCAAACCAAACAAAATCTCCCAACAATACCATTCTGTCAATCTACACCCTACAAACATACTTTACTTTTATTTTTCATGGATCTGATTCCTGCATATTTACTGCTCAGACTTACATACAACAAGCCTAGTAAACATTTAATGTAGCAGCACCTACCCAAGAAGAGCAACTTTCCAAAGATTAAATAAAGCCAGAAGGAACCCAAGTGTAGTAGAGTCTGATGAGGGGTAGCAGGCTGAAACATCAAAGCTACAGTTACTCCAATTCTTGTAAAAGTTTAATAAATATATAACCTACCAAAACGTATCATGCAAATCTTCAGTTTAATGTTAAATTATTTTTATATATAACTTGATGTATAAACAAACATTAAGATATCTTTATATATAAAACTGAAGTTGTGTGTGTGTCTGTCTACTCCGATTTAGATTCCTAACTACTCCTACATTTTGTGGTGCAGTTTAACCAAAAGCAGTTATCTTATAGTCATGATTCATATCGAGCCCTTCTGGGTATTAGCGCGTGTCTACGATGAGTCTATGATTTAAAAGAAAATTTACCATCATTTTTCCGCATTTTTAATGCATTTTTTGCTCGGTTTATATAAAGAAAGTAACTCTCTAAAAATGCTTATATAGTTATTTCCCTTACAAACCCGAGCAACGCCGGGCGATACTGCTAGTATATATATATATATATTCTTTTAATCGTTTATTTGTTTCAGTCGTTTGACTGCAGCCAATATTATCTGAAGTGTACAGTATTATGTATCCATTATGGCTGATCTTACAAACTGGTTTCACTAGGGATTCAATAGTGTTGAGTAACAGTCCAATTATGTAACCCTGTGTTCATTAGAGTTAGCTGATATGGAATGAAATATGGTGACTGCTCTCTACTGTTGGAAGTGAATAGACACATCTGGTTTGTGGTTGGTGTGAAGAGGATGAAATGAAACAAGTAGGGGATTGAGTTAAGAGCTATATATATATATATATATATATAATATATATATATAGGTAGTGGGTAGTGATTTTCTTCACTACTTCAGGGAGTGACGACCCTGCCTGACAGGAGTCCTTGTCTCAGCAGGCTCTGGCTGACAGTACCTGGTATCGGCCCCTATCTAGGGTTGCAAAAAGGAGACAATCTTCAAAGAAATCCGGAGTGGAGCCCCGTAGGTGGTTTAGTTCTTGACTTGACACTCTTCCGGCAGCTCTTGCAACCAAGCTGGTGCCAAACGTAATGCTCTGCACTCCTTTGGACTACGTCAGCAAGGTTGAGAGAGGAATCCTGACGATTGGGCTACCCAGGATTTTCTTACATCTAGCCCAGGCCTGCACAAAACTGGAGAGGAAACGAAATGTAAAAACCAGACTGGATTAGTTTATGTGCAGCTCCATTGTCTCCCGAGACAAAAGGATGCCAATAACAACAAATATACATACATATGGGTGCTTGGCTTAGTGGTTAGGGCATTGTATTCATGATCTAGCAATTGTGATTTCAGTTCCTAGACCGGGTGGTGTATTTTGATCTTGAGCAAAACATACCATTTCACATTGCTCTGCAATCACTTCAACTCCTGATGCGTGGCACATCGTGCAGCTGTTCCGACAATGTCGATTTGATGGAGAGAGAGTGAGCTAATATGTGACACGAACATTTGATCGCTATAAACAAATCATTTGCGCAGATCATTCGGCAAAAGTTGAAAGCTCATACATCTTCTTCAAAAGAAGAGTCCATTATATATATAATATATATATATATAATATATATATCTATATATATATATATATATATATATAATATACATATATATATATATATAAATATATATAATAATGTAAAGTAAGTATGAGTAAGTATGCATATGAGCATATGAGTGAGGCAGAGACAGTGAGAGAGAAGGAGATTAATGGAAAATTAAGGAAGACAGGTAGAAAACATCAAAGGAGATTAACTAAATCAGAAAATAGGACAATCTAAGAAGAAGAATAGAAACATATTATAGGAAAAAGAAATAGTTATTGTCTTTTAGGAGGAAAAATATGACCATAAAGAATAAGAATATAATAATTGTTGGAACATTAAAGTAGTACTCTTATCAGATGTTAGGATTTTATGTGCAAGTTGAAAGATTAATATTAATAAGAATTAGGTAAATGGCAGCAATAGAGACTAAATTCGTTCCTAAAGTGAGGATTTTTCTTGGAAATAAAAAGCTCATTAATGCACACTATTCTTTGATTCAAATAGCAAATGGAATATCTTCATAGCCATTTTCATAGCATGTTAAGTTTTAAAGAAAATATTCTTTCTCTTTTACTCACCATTTCCTTTCAATTCCAATTCCTATTTTACCATTTATTCTATGAGCTTCAATGCACATTTTTCATTCACCTTTGTTGATATGTTTTTATTTTAGACTGAATGTGTATCTCTAATCCTTTCTAATTCTAGATGAGATATTATGATAAGATTAGGAATGAACTCTTCTCATCTGTTCCGAAAATATTATTAAAATCACATTTTTTTTTTGTGTGTGTATGGAGTAAGATATGTGGCTATATTCTCTTAAGAGAGAGAAGTTTCCAGAAGAGAACTAATATGATAAAGAAATATCAACAGAATTACTTACAAACAATAAAATATATTTCAATCAAAATTACCAACAAACTGTAAGTTTTATATTACATTATAATTATGTTTGAGTTTTGCTTTGTGTTTGTACAAGTTGACTCCAAGCCTCACCCAGAGACTTGGGTACCATATTTTTGGTTTTTGCACAGAGTATTGTTCTAGTGAGCATCTGTCAAATCATAGGAAAATCGAAAGATTGTTTTAAAAGTAATTCGATGATAAGATGCTAGTGTGATCATAAGATGGCAGTAAAAAGTATTTGCTTGCTCTAACATTTAAAAGTACTTTTGATAATGTTCACAGATTAAGAAGTTTTGGGAATTACATAGACAATATTCATTATTATTATTATTATAATTATTATTATTGTTGTTGTTGTTGTTGTTGCTGAGTGAGAGAG
>NC_043008.1:22279040-22301540 GCF_006345805.1 Octopus sinensis | reverse complement strand
TGGGTGCTCTTCCTGTCACTAATCCTCGCCCATTTCCTAGCAAGGTAATATTTCCCCATGGCCAAACCTTTTACTCTGTAGAAGATTAAAAATAAACAATGCTGTTTGTATGATGATGATGCATATTCACAACCATCAGCTGGCTTCCGTGCCGATGGCATGTTAAAAACACCATTCGAGCGTGATCATTACCTGTGTCGCCTTACTAGCACTTGTGTTGGTGGCATGTGAAAAAAACATTCGAGCGAGATCGTTGCCAGTGCTGCTGGACTGGCTCCTGTGCAGGTGGCACATAAAAAGCACCGTTTGAGCATGGCCGTTGCCAGTACCACCTAAGTGGCCCTCGTGCCGGTGGCATGTAAAAGCATCCACTACACTCTCGGAGTGGTTGGCGTTAGGAAGGTTATCCAGCTGTAGAAACTCAGCCAGATCAGATTGGAGCCTGGTGAAGCCATCTGGCTTGCCAGACCTCAGTCAAATCGTCCAACCATGCTAGCATGGAAAGTGGACGTTAAACGATGAGGATGATGATGATGATGATGATGACGATGATGATGATGATGATGATCAGCGTAAATGACATCCGAGACATCATCTGCAATGTCAATGACTTCTGCTTCACACTTAAGAAATTAACGATGAATCTTTAATAACATGGTTGACAAGTATTAGTTGTGATTAGTGACTTCAGTCATTACTTCTGTTGAGTGAAGATGGCCAGTTGGTAAAATTTCTTCTAGTTCTTAACATCATGTGTTCAAATTCTGCCACGGTCGACTTTACCTTTTATCCTTCCAGGGTTGATAAAATAAATACCAGTTGAGGACTGGAGTTGATGTAAGGACTTCCCCACTTCCCTCAAAATTGATGGCCTTGTGCCAAAATTAAAAAGAGTTGTTTCTGGGAATGATGAGTATGTGAGAGTCTCAGGCTCAGTGCTTCTGGCTGACAATACCTGGTTATATGGTTATATATACCATCCTACCCAGGGTTACAGATCACCAGCAAAATCATTGACATGTTCAGTTTTAAACTTGGAAGAGGATATTGAAATAGTGGGTTAATACTTGGCAAGGGATATTTATGGCTCACAAGGAGGTAAGGCGTGCCTCTTAGCATTGATTGGATTTGGTAGATGGAAAGATGGAAACTGAAAGAAGCCTCTTGGGTGTGTGTGTTTGTGTGTGTGTGTATATAATCACTATGAAGATATTTAGACCTCTTATCGTGATATTTTTATCCAAGATATACTGGCTTAATATATTGTATTTTGAAGAGATATTTCTTCAATGAATATATTATATAAAATATCATAAAATATCAAATATTATAATTAAGTTTGAAAATGGAGAGATCCAATGGATATAAATTAATTTATTAATTAACATCTTCATCTACAATTGTTTAATTTCACATCCAAGATGTTAATTAATAAATTAATTTGTATCTATTGAATCTCCATTTTCCAACTTAATAATTATATATATATCTACACAGACATATGCAATATACACAGACACACAGACAGACATAGACATACATGTATTAAATAATGACGATGATGATATACACACACACACACACACACGCCCTGACTGGCTTCCGTGCCAGTGGCACATAAAAGCACCATCCGACTGTGGCCGTTGCCAGCTTCGTCTGGTCTCCGTGCCGGTGGCACATAAAAAAGTACCATCCGATCGTGGCCGTTTGCCAGCCTTGTCTGGCACCTGTGCTGGTGGCACGTAAAAAGCACCCATTACACTCACGGAGTGGTTGGTGTCAGGAAGGGCATCCAGCTGTAGAAACACTGCCAGATCAGACTGAGCCTGGTGCAGCCTTCTGGCATCCCAGATCCCAGTTGAACCGTCCAACCCATGCTAACATGGAAAGCGGATGTTAAACGATGATGATGATGATGATGATGATGATGATGATATATATATGATGGTCATCCACTCGTGACTGAGCAAGACCATTGCTGACCTTCAGGAACATTGAGTGCTCTAGGACTAATATTTTGCATTTGCGGCTCCATTGGTGTCTACTGAGCCCTGCTCTTGACAAGCATACATGACTGCAAATATTGCAAACCAAGCTTTCCCCATTCACTACACCAGCAGTGTACTTTCGAGCAGCACACTTAAGTTCTTCATGCAGAATACGTGCTTTCTCAAAAATGACGACCCCCCTCCTTAACCTGCTTCCTCCATCAACCAAATCCAATCAATGCTAAGGGGCGCTCCTTACCTCCTTGTGAGACATAAATATCTTTTAGCTTTTACCTGTATTGGTCATTGAACTATGGTCATGCTGGGGGCATATATTATGTGTGTGTGTGCACACCTTGTGTCCTTGTTTGTCCCCCACTTCATCGCTTGACAACCATTGTTGGTTTCTTTATGTCACATGTCACCAAAACTTAGCAGTTTGGCAAAGGAGACATAGAATAAGTATCAGATTTTAAAAAATAAGTCCTGGGGTCAATCTATTTGACCAAATTCCTTCAAGGTGCTGCTCCAGCATGGCAACATCTACAATTCAATGAATGAAAAAGTAAAAGATTAAGACTTTACCTACCCCATTATATATCTGCAAGGAGACAAATATTTATTTTAAAAAGGTAAAGATAAATATTCTTTTCTACTCTAGGCACAAGGCCCGAAATTTTTGGGGAGGGAGGCCAATTGATTAGATCAACCCCAGTATGTAACTGGTACTTAATTTATCAACCCCAAAAGGATGAAAGGCAAAGTTGACCTCAGCGGAATTTGATCTCAGAATGAAAGTAAGATAAGTATTATTATTGGTCTGAAGATTAATCAAATATATGTTGTTGTTTGTTCCTTCTTGAGCCACGCTTGGCTCATAAGGGCCGGTTTCCCGGCTTCCTTGGGGTATAGGTTTCCCACCAGGGTGGGACACCGGTCTGTCACAGGTGAGCTGCAAGATGCAGGAGGAAAGAGTAAGAGAAAGTTGTGGCGAAAGAGTCAGCAGAAGTTCACCATTACCTCCTGCTGGAGCCGCGTGGATCTTAGGTGTTTCGCTCATAAACACACACATCGCCTGGCCTGAGATTCGAACCTGCAATCACTCGACCTCGAGTCCGCTGCTCTAACCACTATGCCATGTACCTCCACAATTAAATATAATTAATCTTGAATTTCAATTGCTACTGATTTTTCATCGTTAACATTGTTATCAAATTGGCATAGTGTCGATGGATCCTTTTACAGGGGTCACCACCAGAGTCCACTTCATCTGATTATGTTCTCTTATTTACTTATTAATTAATATTGGAATTATTTATAAACGAAGATCTAATTATAATATTTCTATATTTCTGGAATGAATCAATTGACAATAGAAAGGTTGAGCAAATCATTGACTTTCTTACTTTCATTTCTGTTTGCATTACATTCGTATTGTGTTTAGTAAACACAGTTTGTACAATCACAGATAATTGAATCAATAGAGAGAGAAAATATTGCTCTTCGGCATGAGAGGTTGGTGCTTCATCTATAATTATTATTATTGTTATTATTATTATTATTATTATTATTATTATGAGCTGGCAGAAACGTTAGCGTGCCGGGCGTAATGCTTAGTGATATTTCATGTGCCGCTATGTTCTGAGTTCAAATTCCGCCGAGGTCGACTTTGCCTTTCATCCTTCCGGGGTCAATAAATTAAGTACTAGTTATGCACTGGGGTCGATATAATCGACTTAATCCATTTGTCTGTCCTTGTTTGTCCACTCTGTGTTTAGCCCCTTGTAGGTGGAAAAGAAATAAAAAATTATTATTATTATTATTATCATGACTATTCAGTGAGACAGCAGTGTATGCTATCAAAGTTACACCAGGGTAAAAATATATGAAGCCCAGTATAACCATCATGACTACCCGTCTGATAAGGTTACACTAGGTACATGCATCACAACCATATGTGTGTGACATGGTGATCTCATATCAAGATAAACAACACATGACCTTGCAGGCGGGTCCCAGTTAGAATTTTCTTCTGGTCGAGTAGCCCATCCTGCTCAAAAGGTCCCTGAATAAGGGTTGTTTAAGGATGTTGAACGAATCACCCATATTTCTAGAGGTGAATTATTCAAACCCCAAAGAATCCCTCTCAACACATGGCTATGATGCTCCCCCTCTACTTCTGCTCGTGATCAAGAATGCACATATCGTCAGCCACTAAGGGACCTGGTCAATTGGTTAAGGTCAAACAACAGACAAGCAAATCTGTGGTATTGAGCAGAATATTTGCTGTAGCCCATCATTTATACCAAAACAAAACAATGTACATTATAGCACTTCCAATCAGTGAAGATCAGAAGCCATGAGAGCCTCTGCCTGGTATTGCATCAGGGCATTTTATTATTATTATTATTATTATTATTACCACATTAGTGTATCCACACTCATGGTACTTAACACTTGACAGCACAGACCACCTAGCCAGCTTTTAAGCTATGGATTAAAGTATATATGTATATATATATATATACATATATATATATACTTTAATCCACACACACACACACACATATATATACATATATGTGTGTGTGCATATTATCTCTCTGTATATCTATCTGTCTATCTACCTGTCTATATGTATGTGCATATATATCCCATTTGCTAGGGTCTTCATGAGGAGCTATATTTCTGTTCCATAGAGGAGAATGGAGAGAACTGAAACATTGCTGATGTAGAGCTTCATTTTCTGAGAGATAAAGCAGTGATACCAAAGGGGTTTCCATAGGAAGTGGTGGCCTGACCACATCTGCTGTTAATCTCCTGGATCAGATCTCCACTGTTGATGTCTGTGGACCCAAGGTAGATGAAGGAATTGACAAACTCCATACACTGGGGCTAATATGGAGTGGTGGAGGATCCAGGACATTGCAGGCATGTATCAGCATTGTCCTTCCCCACCTCAGCTGAAAGCCAAGCTTTGATGTTATTTGACATGTGGTTTGTATTTTTGTGTAAATTTATTTTCTTTATTGAATTGTGGGTATTGTTTGAATAAAGGCAAAACAGGAAGACTTAGAATTTTGGAGGATCTCATTTGTAGCACACAAGTCTAGGGAAGAAAAATAATCCAAAAGTTAATGTTGTTATGTTTCACTGCATGTAACTATTGAGAGTAGAAAATGCATCAAGGCTTTGTACATTTAGTATATCCAGTGGCTGAATGGATATGATTGGTATGTACACTTTATACTTTTCAATGTGTACATGCACGTGTGTATGTGCACGTGTCTGTGTGTGCATTTCTGTATACATATGAATGTGCATTTCTGTATGCATATCTGTATGTGCACGTGTGTGAGAGTGTGAGGTTGTATGCACATGTGTGTGTGTCTGTATGCATACGTGTGTGTCTGTGTATATGTGTGTGCCTATATACATGTGTGTATGTGTCTGCATGCATGTGTACGTTTGTGTGTGTATATGTGTGTATGTGCACGTGTGTATGTGTATATGTGTGTGTGTGCATGAATGCGTATTCTTGTTCTGCTTGTCATGACATCAGACTGCAAGTTGTAAATGAATGTTATTGTCAAGCAGGCAATGCAGTTCATTTGCAATCTTTCATAAAATCCTGTTAAGCCATTTTGCTGCTAAGGTTTTTAAAAAAAAAAAAACTCATGGGAAAATTTTACCTCACTTGGAAACAGGGGTGGGGGTTGGCAAATGGGGATACAGGTCATAGGATATCCACCTTGATGAAGTTCATCAGAAATTATTCATGAAAAATTGGATGTTAAAACAATAAAGACGATGATGATGATGATGATGATGATGAAAATGAGGATAATGAAGACGAAGATGAAGATGATGATCATGATGGTGATGACGATGATGATGATGATGATGATGAAGATGATGATGATGATGAAATGATGAAGATGGTGATAAAGACAAAGATGAAGATGATGATCAAGATGGTGATGATGATGATGATGACGATGATGATGATGATGATGATGATGATGATGATGATGATGATGATGATGAAGATGATGAAATGATGATGATGATGATGATGATGATGATGATGGTGATGATGAAGAAGATGATGATGATGATGATGATGATGAAGAAGATGATGATGATGATGCCACAACTTGGCATCTTGGACAAGTGTCTTCCACTATAGCCCTAGGCCAACCAATGTCTTGTGAGTGAATTTGGTAGACGAAAACTGAGTGGAAGCACCCTCATATAAATGTGTGTGTTTGTGTGTGTGTGTGTTTGTTCTTCTATCACCCCTTGACAACTGGGGCTGGTTTGTTTACATCAGTGCAACCTAACAGTTCAGCAAAAGAGACCAATAGAATAAGTACCAAAGTTCAAAAGAATAAGCTTGATGCCCCAGCATGGCTGCTGTCCAATGATTAAAACAAGTAAAAGAACATATATATATATATATCTTTATCTATTTAAAAATTTTTTATTACATGTTTCAGTCATTAGACTGTGGCCATGCTGGGGCACTAACTGTTTTAAAAACCTGGTGCTTATTCCATTGGTCTCTTTTGCTGTACTGCTAAGTTATGGGTGATGTAAATGCATGAACACCAGTTGTCAAGCAGTGATGAGGGACAAACATAAACACACACACTCACACACATTATCGACCACACATACTTCACATACACAATTGGCTTGTTTGCCTGTTGGCTGCAATTTGGTATGGTGAAGATGACCCCCTCAATGAGGCAGTGTTAAAACACCTGAAAGTCATGGAAAGGTGAGACAACTCACCTTAAATCCCATTCAGGAGTGATGAACATCGATGTTTCACCATCATGCACCCGAACTAAATCAGAGGCTAATCACACTGCCAGTCCATGACTTAAATGTATTCGAAGGGCTTCTTTCAGTTTCTTTCTCAATTCTACTCAGAAAGCTTTGTTTGGCTGGAGGCTACAATAGAATATACTTTTTCAAGGTGCCATGCATTGAGATTGAACCCAGAACCATATAGACGAAATGAAAACTTCTTACCACACAGCCACTCCTGTGCCTATATACATACCTACTTACATATATACATACATATACATACATACATGTATACATACATACATACATACATACATACATACATACATACATACATACATACATACATACATACATATATACATACATATACATACATACATACATACATACAGATATACATGTATACATACATACATATATACATACATACATATATACATACATACATATATATATACATATTACATACATATATACATACAGATATACATACATACGTATATATATATATATATTTAAAAAAGGAGATGTGGAACACGAGTTGTGATATATAAAAAAGGAAATGAAGAAAATGCTGACAAAATAATTTAAGTAATTTAAGTAATTTAATTAGGTGAAAGTTCTTTTTACCGGTTGCACATTTGTTATGCTTATCAAAAAGAGAGATAGAGTTCCTTTCTGATAGATTTTTTCCTCTTATTCCTCTTATTCCAGATAAGAGGAAAAAATCTATCAGAAAGGAACTCTATCTCTCTTTTTGATAAGCATAACAAATGCGCAACCGGTAAAAAGAACTTTCACCTAATTAAATTACTTAAATTACTTAAATTATTTTGTCAGCATTTTCTTCATTTCCTTTATATATATATATATATATATACATACATACACATACACACACATATATATATATCATATGTAAATGTGTGTGTATGTGTGTGTGATGTGCATAAATGTTTGCATTTCCTGTGGACATTTATGATTGGTTTGTGTGTACTTTTGAAGATCCCAATAATAAAAAAAGAATCCTTAAAACATGTAAGGGTCTGTGACAGGAAGAGCATCTGGCTGTACACTCCTTCCTTAACTATATCTCCAGATAATTCATAAAAGAAAGAAAAAAAAGGATGCTAAATGAACAAATGACCTGATGTGTGTGTGGTGTATGAGTGTGTGTGTGTGTGGGTGTGTATGTCTGTGAGTATGTGTGTCTGTGTGTGTGTGTGTGTATATGTGAGTGTGTCAATGTCAGTGTGTATATTTGTGTGTGCGCCAGTGAGTAAGTGTATGACTGTGTTTGTGTGTGCGTGTGTGTGTGTGCGTGTGTGTGCATGTGTGTGTATGTCTGTGAGTGATGTGCATGTGTGTACGTGTGCACAAGTATTTATGTGGATATTTGTGAAAGTGTATTATGTGTGTGTGTATGTGTATGTCTTGTGTGTGTGTTTGTGTCTTATGTCTGCGCGTATGTCTTGTGTGTATGTATGTTTTATGTGCATGTGTGTGTGTGCCTTATGTGTGTGTGTGTGTATATTTTATGTGTGTGTGTGTATGTCTTATGTGTTTATGTGTGTGTGTGCATATGTATGTCTTGTGTGTGTGTGTGTGTGTGTGTGTGTGTGTGTTTGTGTTTGTGTGTGTGTGTGTGTGTTTAATCAATAAATTTGATAATATTTATTTCATATTTGCATTAGTTTCAAATTTTCTTGATTTTTTTTTTACTGTGATATTTAAAAAAAAAATGTATTTCTGCTCTTAAAATAATTCTCTTTATATTTTTTCCTTTTGTTTTTACTGGTTACCTTAGCAACAGATAAAGTTTATTTCTGTCAGTTGATTCCTCTCCGTATTTAGTGCCATGCAATACCATCTCCGTTGGTGGTCATATATTCATGGCACAACTCACAGATTTAGACATTTATGGATAAATTTAATCTTTCGTTTACTTTGGAGGGGGAAAAAAACAAAATGTTGTACTTCTAAATTTTAATTCTTAGTAAATATATCAACGTTGCTGTTGTTGTTGCTGCTGGAGGTGTTAGTGGTGTTGGTGGTGATATCAGTGATGGTTGCTGGTGGAGGAGGTAGGTGGTGTCAGTGGTTGTAGCATCAGTGATGGTGGTGGTAATGGTGGTGGTGGTGATGGTGGTGGTGGCAGTGGTAATGGTTGTCATTTTGAAAGTGTTGGTGGTAGTTGTGGTGGTGGCCATGGTTGTGGTGATAGTGGTGATGATGGTGGTGGTGGTGGTAGTGGTGGTGCTAGTGTTGGTGGTGGGTATAGTGATGGTGGTGCTAGTGTTGTTGATGGTGGTGGTGATTGTGGTGGTGTTGGTGGTGGTAATGGTATTGATGTTTTTGGTGGTAGTGGTGGTGTTGGTAGTTGTGACAGTGGTGGTGGTGGGTGTGGTGGTTGTGGTGGTGGTAATGATATTGATGTTTTTGGTGGTAGTGGTAACATCATGGTTGTGGTGGTAGTGGTGTTGTTGTTGTTGTTGTTGTGGTGACAGTGGTGGTGGTTGTGGTGGTGTTGGTGGTTGCAGTGGTCAACATTATTGTGTTCCTGGTGGTTGTAGTTGTGGTGTAGTGGTGAGGGAATGCTGGTAATGCTGGTGGTAGTGGTGGTCAACAGTATTGTGTTCCTGGTGGTTGTAGTTGTGGTGGTGGTGGTGTTGGTGGTAGTTGTGGGGATGGTGCTGGTAATGCCATCGGTGGTTTTGGGGTAGTGGTAGTGGCAGAGGTGATAGTGGTGGTAATGGTAACAGTGGCTTAAGTGGTAGTCATTGTGATTGTGTTGGTGGTGGTTGTGGCTGTGGTGGTGGTGGCAGTAGTGGTAGTGGCGATGGTGGTGTTGACAGTGGTAGTGGTATTGGTGGTTAAGGTGGTAGTGGTAGTTGTCATGATAGTGTTGGTGGTGGTTGTGGTGGTAGTTTGTTCTTCAGGTTTTCTTTTTGCTTGAAAGGGAATTATTTATGATTTAAGTGTATGTCTGTGTGTGTGTGTGTGTGTGTGTGACTGTGTGTGTAAGCGAGTGTGTGTATAAGTGTGTGGATATGTGAGTGCTTGTGTGTGTGAGGGTGTGAGTGTGTGGGTATGTGAGTGTATGTGAGTGTGTGCATGTGTGTGTGTGAGTGTTTGGGTATGTGAGAGTGTGCATGTGAGTGTGTGCGTTTGTGTGTATGACTGTGTTTGTGTGTATAAGTGTGTGTGTATGTGAGTGTGTGTCTATGTGAGTGAGTTTGTGTGAGGGATTGTGCATGTATGTGTGTATGTGTGTGGGTATGATGGTATGTGCATGTGTGTAAGAGTGCATGTGTGTTTGTGTGTTTGAGTATGTATATGAATGTATGTGTGTGTGTTTGTCTGACTGAGTGTGTGCATATGTTTATGAAAGTGTGCATATATGAGTGTGCATATGAGAGAATATGTATGTGAGACTGTGTGTATATGAGAGTTTCTGTGTGTTTGAGTGTGCGTGTGAATGTGTGGTGTGTCAGAGAGAGAGAAAGAGAGATAGATAGAGAGAGAGAAAGGGAGAGAGAGAAAAGGAGAGAAAGAGGGCGAAAGATATGGAGAGAGAGTGAGGCAGATATATATATATAGATAGATATAGATAAATAGATAGAGGGAGAGTGAGAGAGGAGGAGGAGAGAAATGGAGAGTGAGAGGCAGAGATAGATAGATAGATAGAGAGTGAGAGAGAGAGTGTGTGTGTGAGAGAGAGAGAGAGAGAGAGAGGGAGAGAGTCAGAGGTGTTATATGTGTTGGTGTCACACAAGCACACAATGATGTGATTGTTTATTTTTAGAATGACATTGGAGGGTTGGTGTGAGAAGCCAGATCTGACTGGTTTGAACATAAAACAAGTAGAATATTTGGACCAGATATGGCCAGTTTAAAATTAAAGGGTTAGCCAGTTCATAATTTCCCCCTCAAATTAATGTGAAACACTGCTCCTATAGAGACAGCCTCTCATCCTGTGTCCTCATCCTGTTCCCTCGTCCTGTGCCTTCATCCTCTGCCCTCATCCTTCACCCTCATCCTGTGCCTTCATCCTGTGCCCTCATCCTGTGCCCTTGACCTGTACCTTCATCCTGTGCTCTCATCTGTTGCCCTCGACTTGTGCCTTCATCCTGTACCCTCATCCTGTGCTGCTGTCCTGTACCTTCATCCTGTGCCCTTGTCTTGTGCCTTCATTCTGTGCCCTCATCCTGTGCCCTTGTCCTGTACCTTCATCCTGTGCCCTTGTCCTGTACCTTCATCCTGTGCCCTCATCTGTTGCCCTTGTCTTGTGCCTTCATCCTGTACCCTCATCCTGTGCTGTTGTCCTGTACCTTCATCCTGTGCCCTTGTGTTGTGCCTTCATCCTTTGCCCTCGTCCTGTGCCTTCATCCTGTGCCCTCATCCTGTGCCCTCATCCTGTGCCTTCATCCTGTGCTCTCATCCTGTGCCATTGTCCTGTGCCTTCATCCTCTGCCCTCATCCTTCACCCTCGTCCTGTGCCTTCATCCTCTGCCCTCATCCTTCACCTTCGTCCTGTGCCTTCATCCTGTGCCTTCATCCTGTGCCCTCATCCTGTGCCCTCGTCCTGTGCCTTCATCCTGTGCCCTCATCCTGTACCCTCGTCCTGTGCCTTCATCCTGTGCCCTCAATATCTTCTTTTTTGGCTCATACTCCTTTCCTTCTCATGTTTTTTTTTCTCCTTCTATGACGGTCTTAAAATTCTCTTCTCCATCCATTTGGTTCTTATCATTGCAAGAAATAATTAATAGTTTTATTCCATGGTATAAATGACAAGAGCGTATTAAGAATCCACATAGTAACATGAAATGATTTTAACGTTGTGCAGAACCGAGCAGCGAAACCAAGGAATTACACTGGCTTAGCTGCTGAATTAAAACCATTTTGGAAGTTAAAGAATGTGTCAATCATCCAGTTTGTAATTAGTACAAGAGGAATGATACACAACCATTTCTGTAAAGACACTGACAAAAGGATATACAATGTGATGCTCCAGAAAAATAGCTGAATGACTATCTGTAAATATTGTTACAGCATTCAGACGTAGCATTTGTTGGTCTTCGGCATTTTAAAGTTTGTTTTCCAGGTTTGTATTTAATGCTTTATGATGTAAGAAGGACAAAGCTGACTGTGTATAACAATAACAACATGGACATGAATGACGATGACAACAACAATAACAAGAACAACAGCAAAAAACAACAACAACAATAATAACAGCAGTAGCAGCAGCAATAATAGCAACAAAAACAGCAGCAATAACAACAATGACAACAAAAACAGCAGTGGATGCGCAATGGCCCAGTGGTTAGGGCAGCGGACTCGTGGTCGGAGGATCGCGGTTTCGATTCCCAGGCCGGGCGTTGTGTGTGTTTATTGAGCGAAAACACCTAAAGCTCCACGCGGCTCCAGCAGGGTGGGTGGGGGGTGGCGACCCCTGTTGTACTCTTTCACTCCAACTTTCTCTCACTCTTTCTTCCTGTTTCTTGTCCCCGACTTCCTACGCAACCGCTGAGCCTGGATGCGCATTCATCAATCCGTCGATGCTCTCAGTGTCGGGGTTTGACCTGCTTTCTCTTCTGCGGGTCTTACGAATAGCAAAGGACCACGTTTCGGACTTCTCCTATCTTGTGAGCTCTGGGACGAAGACCGTTTACTCAACAGCAACAGCAGCAGCAGCAGCAACAAAAACAGCAACAATAACAACAACAAAAACAACAACATAAGCAACAGCAACAGCAACAAATATTTTCTGATATAGAGACAAGGTTAGTAATTTTGAGGAGAGGGGGATTTGTTGATACCATCAGCCCCAGTGCATGACTGGTACTTTATTTTATCAAACTGTGGAAGGATGACCTTAGCTTGATTTCTATTCAGAATGTAAAAAAGGCCACAAAATTTTTTTAGTCACTCTAATGGCTCTACCAGCTCTTTCCATTGATGATGACGATGATGATGGTGATGGTGATGAAAATAATAATGATGATAATGATGATGATGATGATGATGATGATGAAATAATAATAATAATAATAATGGTGATGATGGTTATGATGATGATGATGGCTTGAAATTTTGGTGCAAGAGCAGCAGTTTTGGGGGAGTGGGGTTAGTGAGTTACATCAACCCCCAGTGTTTGAGTGGTATTTTATTCCAGTGACCCCTAAAGGACAAAAGGCAAAATTCACCTTGGTGGGATTTGAACTCAGTATGTAAAGCACACTAGAAGATATACCTCGATTTTCTTTCTGATGCCCTAACAAGTTTGGCAATCCTCCACCCTTAATAATGATAATAATAATAAATAATAATAATAATAATAATAATAATAATAATAATAATAATAACAACAACAACAACAGACGCAACAACAACAACAACAACAATAATAATAGGAATAATGATAATAGTAAGAATAATGCTTTTTACTATAGGCACAAGCCCTGAAATTTTGTCGGGAGGGGCTAGTTGATTACATCGACCACAGCACATAACTGGTACTTATTTCACTGACCCTGAAAGGATGAAAGGCATAGTCACCCTCAGTGGAATTTGAACTCAGAACATGATCAACAAAATGCCAACCATGCATTTCACCCAGTATACTTATAATTCTGCCAGCTCATCACCTTAATAATAATAATAATAATAATAATAATAATAATAATAATAATAATAATACTAATAATAATAATGATAATAATAATAATACTGATTGATACTAGGGTTGCCTGACTGGCTCTTGTGCTGGTGTCATGTAAAAAGCACCCAATACACTCTCAGAGTGGTTGGCATTAGGAAGGGCATCCAGCTGTAGAAACATTACCAGATCAGATTGGAGCCTGGTTCAGCCTCTGGCTTTCCAAACCTCACTCAAACCGTCTGACCCATGCCAGCATGGAAAATAGATGATGATGATGATGATGATTTAATGACTACAAATTTTGTCAGGATCTCCACAATTTTAAAGGAGGAGGCAGTTGATTACATTGACCCCCAACCACCCCAAGTCCAAGTGGTACTTATTTTACGGACCCTGAAAGGACGAGTAGTAAAGCCAGCATTTGAACTCAGAATGTAAAGCTGAAAAAAATGCCACAAATCATTTTGTCCTGCATGCTAACTTTTTATTATAGACCCAAAGCCTCAAATTTATGGGCGGGGTGTTTTTGTAACTGGCACCCATGATGGTGGCACATAAAAAAGCACCCACAACATGCTTGGAGTGGTTGGCGTAAGGAAGGGCATCCATCTGTAGATACCATACCAAATCAGATTGGAACCTTAAGCATCCCGTCCGCTGCTCCACTACCCCCAGCTTGCCGGTTTTCAGTCAAACCATCCAACCCATGCCAGCATAGAAAAACGGACGTTAAATGATGATGATGATGATGATGACGACTATGATGATGATGAGGATGATGATGACGACGACGACGATGATGATGACGATGACGACGATGATGATGATATGATTTAATGACTACAAATTTTGTCAGGATCTCCACAATTTTAAAGGAGGAGGCAGTTGATTACATTGACCCCCAACCACCCCAAGTCCAAGTGGTACTTATTTTACGGACCCTGAAAGGACGAGTAGTAAAGCCAGCATTTGAACTCAGAATGTAAAGCTGAAAAAAATGCCACAAATCATTTTGTCCAGCATGCTAACTTTTTATTATAGACCCAAAGCCTCAAATTTATGGGCGGTGTGTTTTTGTAACTGGCACCCATGATGGTGGCACATAAAAAAGCACCCACAACATGCTTGGAGTGGTTGGCGTAAGGAAGGGCATCCATCTCTAGATACCATACCAAATCAGATTGGAACCTTAAGCATCCCGTCCGCTGCTCCACTACCCCCAGCTTGCCGGTTTTCAGTCAAACCATCCAACCCATGCCAGCATAGAAAAACGGACGTTAAATGATGATGATGATGATGATGACGACTATGATGATGATGAGGATGATGATGACGACGACGACGATGGTGATGACGATGACGACGATGATGATGAAAGTGATGATGATGACGATGATGATGATGACGATGATGATGATGATGACGACGATGATGATGATGATGATGATGATGATGACGACGATGATGATGATGATGACGACGACGACGACGATGATGACGATGATGAAAATGATGATGATGATGATGATGATGATGATGATGACGATGACGTTGATGATGATGGTGATGAGGGAGCTAGTTGATTACATTAACCCCAGGGACCAACTGGTACTTATTGTACTGACCCCAAAAAAGGGGATGAAAGACAAAGTAGACCCTAGTGGAAAGCCGAATTTCAAAACGAAAAGAATAGCTAATACCTCGATTACTCAGGCTACCTGGCTTTAAATAGACACAACTTACATGTAGAGTTAAGTGTTATAAACAACAAAGAATTTTGTGATGGTGGAATGATGTAGTGTTGAGATGAAAATTGTTCCACAGAGAGTAAACAAAAAAAACGAAAAACGAAAAAAATAGATGACCGACAATAAATCAATGTCATCACAACTCCACCTTCAGACAAGGAGGAGTTGTGAAAAAATAGGGATGGGGGTGGTGGTGGGGGTGGGGTGGTGGTGGTGGTGATGGTGGTGATTGATGTATTTTGACCCTGATTAATGCTTCATAAACTATGATAAGCTTCAACAGTCATGTGCAGATAGTTTTTATAGAAGAAAAAAAAAACAACTGAAATATAAATAAATAAATAAATAAATAAATAAGCTGAGAGATAAACAAATAAATTAGCAAAACAGATGAATACATAAATAGCGAGAGCAAGAAGAAGAAGAAGAAGAAGAAGAAGAAGAAGCAGAAGAAGAAGAAGAAGTGCAAGAGGAAGAAGTAGAAGTTGAAGTTGAAGAAGAAGAGTAGGAGGCAGAAGAAGAAGAAGAAGAAGAAGAAGAAGAAGAAGAGAAGAAGGAAAAGAAGAAGAAGAAGAAGAAGAAGAAGAAGTGGAAGAAGAAGAAGAAGAAGAAGAGGAAGGAAAAGAAGAAGAAGAAGAAGAAGTGGAAGAAGAAGAAGAAGAAGTAGAAGAAGAAGAGGAAGAAGAAGAAGAAAATTAAGAGGAAAAAGAAAAAGAAGAGGAAGAAGAAAAAGAAGAGGAAGAAGAAGAAGAGGGAAGAAGTGGAAGAGGAAGAGGAGGAAAAAGAATTGGAGAGGAAGAAGGAAAAGAAGAAGAAGAAGGAGAGAAAGAAGAAGAGGAAGAAGTGGAGAGGAAGAAGAAAAGAAGAAGAAGAAATTGGAAAAGAAAAAGAAAAGAAGAAGAAGAAGAAGAAGAAGAAGAAGAAGAAGAAGAACAACAACAACAACAACAACAACAACAACAATAATAAGGACAACAGCAACAGCAACAACAGCAATAGTAATCCTTCCTACAATAGACACAAGAGCTGAAAGTCAACCTCGGCAGAATTTGAACTCAGAATGTGAAGAGGGACAAGAGTTCACTGCCTTGCTTTCATGTTTTGGCACAAGGCCAGCAATTTTGAGGGTGGGGTTAAGTCAATTACATCGACCCCCCCCCCCAGTATTCAACTGGTACTTATTTTATCGGCCCTGAAAGGATAAAAGGCAAGGTTGACCTAGACGGAATTTGAACTCAGAACATGAAGACGAAGAAAATGCCACTAACCATTTTATCTAGCATGCTAACAGTACTACCAGATCACCACTGCTGAACAACAGGAAAACTTTGAATACCTTGTGTGTGTGTGTAAATATATATATATATATATATATATATATATATACATATATGAGGAGTGGCTGTGTGGTAAATAGCTTGCTTACCAGCCTTATGGTTCTGGGTTCAGTCCCATTGCGTGGCACCTTGGGCAAGTGTCTTCTACTATAGCCTCGGGCCGCCCAAAGCTTTGTGAGTGGATTTGGTAGATGGAAACTAAAAGAAGCCCATATTATATGTGTGTGTGTGTGTGTATGTGTGTTTGTGTGAGTGTTAGTGTTTGTCCCCACCACCTCCACCATCGCTTGACAACTGATGTCGGTGTGTTTATGTCCCCATAACATAGCAGTTCGGCATAGGAGACCAATAGAATAAGTACTAGGTTTACAAAGAATAAATCCTGGGGTTGATTTCTTTGACGAAAGGTGGTGCTCCAGCATGGCAGCAGTTAGATGATGGAAACAAATTAAAGAATAAAAGAATAAAAAAGATATACTTATATATATATATATATAATATATATATACCTATTTCTTTACTGCCCACAAGGGGCTAAACACAGAGAGGACAAACAAGGACAGACAAACGGATTAAGTCTATTATATGGTCCCCCAGTACGTAACTGGTACTTATTTAATCGACCCTGAAAGGACGAAAGGCAAAGTCGACCTTGGTGGAATTTGAACTCAGAACGTAACGGCAGTCTGTAAAGGAGTGTGTGTGTGTGCGTGAGAGAGAGAGAGAGAGAGAGAGAGAGGGGGGATGAGAGAGGTTGCTTTTTTTACTTTTTGCTCTACCTGTATCTGCCATTAAATCAATGGTACCACAATTAATTTCAGTGGATATAATTGCCTTGATATAGTGAGCGTTGTTGTATTAATTTCCAACACACCCAGTCCCAACAACTGGATTATATCGAGTGTCACATATGGTAATAGAGAAATTCACGTGAATGAATGAGAAATATAATCATAGTGTAGAAGTAGCATTCAAGTATTACAAATTTAATTGGCAATGAACAGAATACCAAAGTATTCTTGTTAATTTAGAAGCATTTCAATTGAAGTAGCCGCATAGATATTGCCACAAGGGTTTTGGATCACAGATTGTAGTGATGGCTACTGTCTTGTCTCAGTTGGTGATTTACAGCCTAAAGGAGGAACTTAAGCCATAATCACTTTGACCTAGAAAATTAATGACTCAAATTGTTTATTAACTTCCATCAGACTTCTTTCTTTCTCTGGAAAACTAAGAAGCTTGATCTTCGATTTATTACAATAAATTTCGTCACGTCAGGAGTTGTGTCCCTTCCTTTCTTTCCATGCTCAGTCAAGTAAATATGTTAGTTAACTCTTGATTTCCGAAACGGATGTATTTATCAAGGCGGCGAGCTGGTAGAAACGTTAGCACGCCAGGCGAAATGCGTAGCTGTATTTTATCTGCCGTTACGTTCTGAGTTCAAATTCCGCCGAGGTCGACTTTCCCTTTCATCCTTTCGGGGTCGATAAATTAAGTACCAGTTACGCACTGGGGTCAATGTAAACGACTTAATACGTTTGTCTGTCCTTGTTTGTCCTCTCTGTGTTTAGCCCCTTGTGGGTAGTAACGAAATAGATGTATTTATCACCATGAAAGTTATTTCTGGTGTTGGCAACAATGGAAATAATATTGGTTTCAAACTTTTTGGCACAAGGCCAGCAATTTCAAGCCATTTACATGGATCCCAGTGTTCAGCATATACTTACTTTATTGACCTTAAGAATATGAAAGGCAAAAGAACCTAACCCTCTATACAAATCCAAATACGTAGATGTATACATGCACATATACATATATATCTCCAGGCAGGGTTGTGTGGTAAGAAGCTTGCTTCCCAACCACATGGTTCCAGGTCCAGTCCCACTGCGAGGCACCTAGGGCAAGTGTAATCTACTATATAGTCTTGGGCCCACCAAAGCCTCGTGAGTGGATTTGGTAGACGGAAACTGAAAGAAGCCTGTCATATATATATATATATATATATATATATATGTATATATATGTATGTATATCTTTGTGTGTCTGTGTTTTTCCTATCAGTATCACTTGACAGCAAATGTTAGTATGTTTATATCCCCAGAACTTAAGGGTTCGGCAAAAAGAGTCCAATAGTATAAATCCTAGGCTTACAAAGAATAAGTCCTGGTACCAATTCATTCAATTAAATGTGGTGCTCCAGCATGGTCGCAGTCAAATGACTCAAACAGGTAAAAAAAACTAAAGAGTAAGAGAATAAACATACATACATGCATGCATACAACTGGTGTCGGTTTCCATTTCTCTGACATAGCAGTTTGTCAATAGAGACCAATGTAATAAGTACCTGGGTTAAAACAATAAGGATTGGGGGCAGCTTGTTTGGCTAAAAATCTTACAAAGTGGTGCTGAAGCTTGACCACAGTCCAGTGAATGAAACAATTAAAAGATAAAAAATACTGAATTTTTTTTGTAATACAGACTTTTGACAAACCAATTTACCTGTCCTGTTCAGTGGATCGATCAATGATTATAAGAGCTTACTTTTCACTTGGTATAAAATGTTATTATGACTCCAAGAGTTGCTCATACAACCCTTAACACATATTTTATAGTATTATCTATTACAAGTATCGTTTATCATAGGTTTGTTTATCAGGCTATTCAGTAGATTATTGTTCATCAAAATACTGTTTATCAACCAACTACCGTATTTGCTATGATA
This sequence comes from Octopus sinensis, assembly GCF_006345805.1. Classification (NCBI taxonomy): domain Eukaryota; kingdom Metazoa; phylum Mollusca; class Cephalopoda; order Octopoda; family Octopodidae; genus Octopus; species Octopus sinensis. The sequence continues at coordinate 22,282,260 of NC_043008.1, read as the reverse complement.
ATAATGTATCTAAGAATAAAGAAATAAAATAAGTGCAGATTGTTAAGATATAGTGCAAAGCCTACATATTTATTGAGATTGCTCTATTGCAAAATATACCCCCCGACTCTTCCACTCAAATGCCTTCAGGACAGAGATAGTGGAAAATACTTGATAAAACAAAAATGGTAGAAATGAAATTTTGAAAAACAAAAGCAAAAACATTCTTAAATTAAAAACTGAATCCAAAGCAGGAGGAATTATAACAACAATACCTAAACTTTATTAAATTGCAGCTAGCAATTATCATAAAAGAGAACTGATGTTTAATGTTTGACTAGATTAATTTCACATGTGATTAAATAAATATTGATTTGGAGAATTGATCAAATACACATGCACTTAAAATCACACTTATGCAGATACATTGATATAAATATATGTGTGCGTATATATATATATTTATATATCATCATCGTTCATCATCATCGTTTAACGTCCGCTTTCCGCGCTAGCACGGGTTGGACGGTTCGACCGGGGTCTGGGAAGCCAGGGGCTGCACCAGGCTCCAGTCTGATCTGGCAGTGTTTCTACAGCTGGATGCCCTTCCTAATGCCAACCACTCCGCGAGTGTAGTGGGTGCTTTTTACGTGCCACCTGCACAGGTGCCAGGGGGGTCTGGCATCGGCCACGATCGGTTGGTGCTTTTAACGAGCCACCGGCACGGAAGCCAGCCAAGTTCAGATGGTGCTTTTTATGTGCCATATATATATATATTATATATATATTCATGTAGGCATGGGTAGGTACATTCTTTTACTTGTTCCAGTGATTTGACTGTGGCCATGCTGGAGCACCGCCTTTAGTTGTGCAAATCGACCCCAGGACTTAAGCTTTGTAAGCCTAGTACGTATTCCATCGGTCTCTTTTGACGAACCGCTAAGGTACGGGGACGTAAACACACCAGCATCAGTTGTCAAGCAATTCTAGGGGGATAAACACACACACACACACACACACACATGCTTTTTAAGTGGCACCAGCATCTAAAAGGCCAAGCCTGTATGTATAGAAGAGAGCGATTTTATTTAGCTTGACACGTCTTATCAGCAAATACAGCAAATCACTACACCTTCTGATCCCTTATCATTTCTTCAGTGAGGCCCAGCAGCCAAAGATCCTTTCTTACTACTTTGTCCCACGTCTTCTTAGGTCTACCCCTTCCACAGGTACCCTCCATAATTAGGCGGCAAGCTGGCAGAAACGTTAGCACGCCAGGCGAAATGTGTAGCCGTATTTCGTCTGAGTTCAAATTCCGGCAAGGTTGATTTTGCTTTTCATCGTTTCGGGGTCGATAAATTAAACACCAGTTATGCACTGGGGTCGATGTAATCGACTTAATCCGTTTATCTGTCCGTGTTTGTCCCTTCTGTGTTTAGCCCCTTGTGGGTAGTAAAGAAATAGGTGCCCGCCATAATTAGAGCTTGACACTTCCTTATGCAGCTGTCCTCATCTGTATGCAAAATATTGGTTTCAAATTTTGGCACAAGGCCAGCAAATTTGAGGAAGGGGATACATCAATTACATTGACTCCTGTGTTCATCTGGTACTTATATTATTGATCTAGAAAGGATGAAAGGCAAAGTTGACCCCCAGCAGCATTTGAACTCAGAACCTAAAGTTAGAAGAAATGTCGATAAGCAATTTTTCCGGTGTGCTAACAATTCTACCAGCATGCTGCCTTTGTTTCTTACTAAAATATTAATAAAAATAATTGAATGATCACAATAGCCACCACCACCACCACCACCACCACCACCACCACAACTACCACCACTACAACAACAATAACAACAACCACCGCCGCAGCTACTGCTGCTGCTGCTACTACTACTACTGCAAAGCAGCACAATATAAATTCTTTTAGATATAATTTTATAAAGATTGCACGATTCTTCTGATTTATATATACATTTGTCATTTGTCAAAAGTGTATAATTTAATATATATCCTCTTTGATATTACGATTTTTATATATATATACATATACGCATATAAACATATATAACTATATATATATATATATATAAATATATATATATATACACACACACACACACACACACACATACATACATATATATATATATATATCCAGCCTCCAGGCTGCCTTTGATCTATTGAACTGCTGAGAGACAGATAGAGGGGGAGAGAGAGACAGAGAGATGGAGAGCAGGAGGGTTTAAGAGAGAGAGAGTTTGAATGTATATATGTGTGTGTATGTGTAAATATATATGGGCCCCCCGTGACCTACACTGTCTAATCTTCCAATGCTTTTGACCATTTTGGCGACTTTCGAGAGGAATTATATAAACTGTAAAGAGAGTTTAAATTCGAAGTAAATGTCTGTTCAGGCAATTGTTTAAAAATAATTACCTTTGTAGAGGTGGTGGCGGTGTGGGGTCACAGGTGGGTGGACATAATTATGAAATTAGACTGGTTTATGATTCATGGTGCATGAGAGTGTGTGCATGCGTCTGTGTGTACTGTTTGCATTGTGTGCATTGTGTGTGTATGTGCATGTGATTCGTATATGCGATTATATGCGTCCCTTAACACAACTACATACACAGTATGTAGTTGCGATAAGGAACAAGATGTGATAGCCTGCATATATCATCACTGCCATCATCATCGTCATCATCATCATCATCATCATCATCATCATCATCATCATAATCATCATCATCATCGTCATCGTCATCATCATCAGCATCATCAATGTCTTCATCCTCCCCTTCCTCTTCCTCCTGCTCTTCGTCCTGCTCCTCCTCCGCCTCATCATCATCATTGCTAACATCACTGTGATCATCATTGTCGTCGTCATTGTCGTCGTCGTCGTCCTCCTCCTCCTCCTCATCATCATCATCGTCATCATCATCATTGTTAACATTATCGTGATCATTATCATCATCTCATTGTTGTCATCATTGTTATCCACCTTAAAAGTCTTCTTTGCCATGCTTGCATGTGTCTGACAGACTTCGTCGAGGTACTTTTTTTTTACAGCTGGATGCTTCTGTCACTAACCCTCATTTGTTCCCCAAAACAACTGAATATTTCCTTCCCCAAGAGCAAAAGAGGGTTTTTCACAGAAGACTGGAAACGAACAATGCTTGTTTACAACCATCATGCAATGTCAACATTGTATAGTGAAACTATATACCCCTCCCAGTAAAAA
>NC_043008.1:22266540-22271540 GCF_006345805.1 Octopus sinensis | reverse complement strand
TCAGTTGCATGAATTTGGCTCAGGTTTCCAGTATGAGGATACTTTCTCCCTCCAATCACCAGTCTCAGGAGTCCTGCAAAGAGTCATGGGAACTGCTTTTATCACCAGACTCAAAATAAAGGAAAAATGGGCACAACACAAAGATCATCAACAGATGTCTAGATCGATGAAACAGACTGCATCATCATCATCATCATCATCATCATCGTCGTCGTCGTCATCATCATCACCATCATCCTCATCATCATCATCATCCTCATCCTCATCATCATCATCCTCACCATCATCCTCATCATCATCATCATCATCATCATCATCATCATCATCACCATCATCATCATCATCATCATCATCATCATCATCATCATCATCATCGTTTAATGTCCATTTTCTATAGAATGAAGAATTTCTGTTATTGTAGCTATTACAGATGCAAGATTTATGTGGGTTAAAAAATTTTAAGCCAATCTAAATCTACAGAAAATATTCAAATCTTTTTCATTTTCTTCTAATCACATATCTAATTTGAAAATTTTCAAAAAATGTGCTTCTGATATAGTTTTTCATGCTGATAACAAATATCAGTTATTACTTTGGAAAATTTATGATAAAGAAGTTAGAAACATTTAAAGTTATGTATTTTTAGCCAATAAATTTTAAGCTACTGTCCTCGAAGCAGAAGTCAAAACTGTTTGTTGTCATTGGCAACTCCATTTAATTAATTAATTCTATGACTGCACATACTAGGAATCTAGTAGGAGACAATGCTGAGAGACTGTCTGTTAGAAGAGGAATGTGGTTAGAAGAAGGAACCCTTCCACTTAGAAGTGTAACTTTATTTATCTACTGCTGGCTCAAAGAGTTAAAGACAAATAAGTTTTGTAAAGAACTAGGGAATGGTGCAGTAGTAGATTACAAAAGTTATTTACAGTAAGTCTGTGCAAATGATTTTGTTTTTGCCATACTGTCTCAAGATCATAATACACTCAAAGAATGCATTCATCAACCAATTCCACCAGGAGCAACTGTTTACACTGCATATTCCTGAGATATCTGGATACCAATTTCACCTCAGAATATTGAACTACAAAGTTGAGTTTATAATCTGGCGAGACAGGAGTTTTACTGAACAAGAAGAGCACATATGAGTCAGTCTTAAGCAAGGGAGTAAATGGCACTGTAGCACTAAATGTTCTACAATGGACTCATATCTCATAAATGGCACTGTTACACTAAATGTTCTACAATGGACTATAGCTTATAAATGACACCGTGGCACTAAATGTTCTACAATGAACTCATATCTCATAAATGGCACTGTGGCACTAAATGTTCTACAATGGACTCATATCTCATAAATGACGCCGTGACACTAAATGTTCTACAATGGACTCATATCTCATAAATGGCACTGTGACACTAAATGTTCTACAATGGACTCATATCTCATAAAATGGCACTGTGGCACTAAATGTTCTACAATGGACTCATATCTCATAAATTGCACTGTGGCACTAAATGTTCTACAATGAACTCATATCTCATAAATGGCACTGTGACACTAAATGTTCTACAATGGACTCATATCTCATAAATGGCACTGTGTCCCTAAATGTTCTACAATGAACTCATATCTCATAAATGGCACTGTGTCCCTAAATGTTCTACAATGGACTCATATCTCATAAATGGCACTGTGGCACTAAATGTTCTACAATGGACTCATATCTCATAAATGGCACTGTGGCACTAAATGTTCTACAATGGACTCATATCTCATAAATGGCACCATGGCACTAAATGTTCTACAATGGACTCATATCTCATAAATGGCACTGTGACACTAAATGTTCTACAATGGACTCATATCTCATAAATGACACCGTGGCACTAAATTTTCTACAATGGACTCATATCCCATAAATGGCACTGTGGCACTAAATGTTCTACAATGGACTCATATCTCATAAATGACACCGTGACACTAAATGTTCTACAATGGACTCATATCTCATAAATGGCACTGTGGCACTAAATGTTCTACAATGGACTCATATCTCTGTGAATTTATGCGGTGTCGCAGGTATGAAAAACAAGACTTGTTTCAAAAGAAACTGTAGTGAATATCTCAATTTAATTAATTTCAAAACATTCTGTTACATTGTTTTATTTCATAATTGTTTTATCTTATTGACAGTCCACGTGTTTTCATTTCATGTCAGCTGTTATTTCTAGCAGCAGGTTGAAAATATTATTCCATCATTATTTCCTTTCAATTAAATTCAAGTCTTTTTCTTAAAAGCCCCTCTTTTTGTTAGTCTGCTTTCATTAAATTCTTTAAAAAAACATTCCCTTCCTGTTTGCAATTTCAACGATGGTCTGTTTGTTCCCATGGGAGTGAATAGTTTTGTCTTCTGCTTGTGAGGACACGACTAATTTCATTGGTCAAAAATAGTTATCTAAAGTTATACTTTAACTGCTTCTATCCTGTTAATCATTAATTTTTCAAAAAAATGAATGTGATATTCATCATCAGCATTCAAAACTATATCTGGGTTGGAAATCTGAAAACTCCATTGGTTGGAAGAAAATGAAAAAGATCCGAATATTCTATACATACTATACATATATAAATATAAGCATTCAGTCCACTCTGCAGGGTGGTTGGTGTTAGGAAAGGCATCCAGCAGTAAAAACTGTGCCAAAACAGACACAAAAGTTTGGTGCAGTCATCTGCCTGTCCAGCTCCTTTCAAACTGTCCAACCCATGTCAGCATAGACATTAAATGATGATGATGATGACGACGATGATGATGATGAGGATGAGGATGATGAGGATGATGATGATGATGGTGGTGGTGGTGGTGGTAGTGGTGGTGATGATGGTGATGATGATATATATGCAAGTGTGGATGTGTGGTAAGAAACTTGCTTCCCAATCACAAGGATCTAGGTTCAGTCCCACTGTGTGTTGTCTTCGGCAAGTATTTTCTTCTATAGGCATGGACTAAACAATGCCTTGTGAGTGGATTTTGTAGCTGGAAATGGAAAGACGCCCATTGTATATGTATATGTATATGTTAGTTAGTTAGTTAGTTAGTTAATTTTTGGCTCAAAAAGCAAAAAGCAAGGCCATGTAGGGGGACATGGAGTTATGTACAGGGTGGTGTTCATGTAAAGTGTTCAGGCCACTTGAGGTCAAGGGAGACTTTGAACAAAGCGGTCGTCGGCATCTTCACCATCTCGTCTGGCAGCTTGTTCCACGGATCCGCAACCCGGACGGAGAAAGCCCCTCTCCTTCGATATAGACGTGTGTCTTTATGTCAGTGTTATTCCCCACCTCACTGCTCTACAGCTGGTGTTGGTGTGTTTATGTCCCTCTAACTTAATGGCAAAAGAGACTGATAGCATAAGCACTAGGCTTTAAAAAATGTCCCGAGGTTGATTTGTTCCAATAAAACAGTTCAAGATAGTGCTCCAGCAGGGTCAAAGTCAAATGACTGAAACAAGTAAAAGATTAAAGATATACATTCTCTTTCTCTATCACTCCCTCTGTCTCCCTGTCTCTGTCTCATACGAGGGGAAGTCGAAAATTATTCACATGTTTGCCATAACATATCTTTATTATTGTCACATAGCCTTCTCCACATGCGTTTTTATAGTTGGTACTATTGTGGTTACATGATCCAAGTTCGAGCCTGATCGTGCCATTTTTCTTTCTGGTTTTACAGTATAAGCATGGTCACTCTACTAGCATTGTGCACCAAAGAAGAACAAAGAATAGTGATCCAATTTCTCTGGTCAGAAGGTTTCTCTGGTCAGAAGGTATCTCAGGTGCTGAAATTCATCGGAGGCTTTTAGCACAATATGGTGACAGTACACAATTACGTAGAAATGTGTATGAGTGGGTCAAGAAGTTTAAAAGTAGCCAGATAAGCATGACACATGAAGAGGGAGCATGATGCCCGTCAACCTCCACCAATAACGAGAAGATTTAGCAAGCTCGAGAAAAGGTAATGGTGAACAGGTTCACCATTACCAATTCTCATATCACTGCTCTTTGTTCTCTTTTGGTGCACATTGGTAGTGGAGCAGCAATACTCATAATGTAAAGCCAGAAAAAAAAAGTGTGATAAGGCTCAAACTTCGATCATGTGACCACAATAGTACCAAATATAAGCATGCAAGCACAGAAGGCAGTGTGACAATAATAAAAATATCTTATGGTGAAAGTGCAGATAATTTTTGACTTCTGGTGTATATATATATATATATATATATATTGGAGGTGATTATATCATTATAAGATTGTAAATAAAACGTGAAAATCAGACAAGGTTGGAATTCCTTTTACTAATATATTCTTCTATACACAATCACACACACCCGTAAATATCTATCTATCTATCTATCTATCTATCTATCTATCTATATATATATATATATATATTATATATATATATATATATATATATATATATATATATATATATATATATATATAATATATATTGGAGGTGATTATATCATTATAAGATTGTAAATAAAACGTGAAAATCAGACAAGGTTGGAATTCCTTTTACTAATATATTCTTCTATACACAATCACACACACCCGTAAATATCTATCTATCTATCTATCTATCTATCTATCTATCTATCTATCTATCTATCTATCTATTATCTATCTATCTATATATATATATATATATATATATATATATATATATATATATATATATATCTGAGACCCCCTTTGGTCACAACACTGACCATGGGATTGTACCTAGAAAGTTACCCTCCCAAGCACAAATCCGGGCAAGGTTGTTTATGGAAGACCAGCAGTCGCCCATGCATACCGGCCTCCCCTTTCCATGGCACCAGTGTTATCCAAGGGAAAGGCAAAGGGGCCGATACAGCTTGGCACCTGTGACGTCGTAACTCATTTCTACAGCTGAGTGAACTGGACCAACGTGAAATAAAGTGCCTTGCTCAAGAAC
>NC_043008.1:22201540-22261540 GCF_006345805.1 Octopus sinensis | reverse complement strand
CTAGTTTTCCTCTTTCATAGTTACTTTGGCGCATTTTTCTAATCCAAATTTCATATCTATTTCTTTGGTAAATCCATGAACTGTCTTTAATAGTGTTTCCAGCTGTTTGTCATTTGCAGCGTATAGTTTTAGGTCATCCATATATAAAAGGTGGCTGATCGTTTTGCCGTAACATTTATATCTGCATCCAGTTCTATTTAGCATATCAGATAGAGGTGACAGTGCCAAGCAGAAAAGGAGTGCAGAGAGCGTGTCTCCCTGGAATATTCCTCTTCTAATGGGGATGTCTTTGGTTTTCATGAGTCCCTCTTTTGTTTGGAGGTGTAGGACTGTTTGCCATTTATTCATAGAGTGCTCTATGAATTTTATGATTGTTGGTGCTACTTTGTTAATGGCTAGTGTTTCGAGGATCCATGTGTGGGGGATGCTATCAAACGCCTTTTTGTAGTCAATCCAGGCCATACTGAGGCCTTTCTTCTTTCTGTGGCTGTCTTCAGTTACGGCTTTATTAATCATTAGTTGATCTTTACAGCCATATGAGCCCTTGCGGCATCCTTTCTGCTCTTCTGGAAACAGTTTGTTTTCGTCCAGGTGCTTGTTCAGCCTTTGCGATATCACTGCAGTAAATGCCTTGAACATAGTAGGGAGGCAGGTTATTGGTCTGTAGTTTTCTGGTTTTGCTGTTTCATTTGATTTGGGAATTAAGATGGTTTTCCCCTTCGTGAGCCATTCAGGCATTGTCTCTGGCTCTGCTAGTATGTTTTCAGCCAGCTTTTTGTGCATTCCTGTTAGATATTTCTACCAGAAGTTGGGGATCTTGTCATGCCCAGGTGCCTTCCAGTTGCTTAGTTTTTGCAGTGCCTGGGTGACCTCTTCAGTTGTCATGGGGGTCCAAAGTTGTTCAGATGCCGAGTTTGTTATTTTGATACTCCTTTTTTTTGGCTGTTCGTTCGCCGACCATATTTCTCTCCAGAATTCTTCTAATTCTTCTGCCGTTGGTGCTGCAGTGACTTCTATTTTATTTTTGCCCAGTTCTTGGTAGAACTTTTTGGGGTTGGAGTTGAACTTTTTGTTCTGTTCAAAGAAGCGTTGGCGTTTCTCGTACCGGCGGATCCTTTGAGCTTTGGCAAGGATATCTTGCTTCAGCTTTTCTTTTATCTCCGGCAAATCTTTTTCTGTGATGTTATATTTGCGGAGCATTTTTGTTCTCTTTTGTTGCTCAGTAGCGTTGATTGCTTGCTGATTTCATTAGGAATCGACAGGTCTTTTCTAATTTTTTAATTTTGTTTTGGATGTTATTATCCACAGGGTTTATTTGGGTGGTGGTACTCCTGTTTGGGCGGGTTTGGGTGAGTATCCAGCTTCTTTTGTGGCTGCAGTGGCTGCTGCGTATATCAAGTCATTTAGTTCAGTGATATCATTTTTTTTGTTTCAGTGGCTAGTTCAGTGATGGCTAAGTTTATGCTGTTTTAATTGGTGTTGTTATTCGTTTATTTTTATTCTTGGGAGGTATGGTCGGTGGTCCATTTTGGGCTCTGTGGTTTTCAGTTCTTTGATTATTTTATTTTTTATATTATCATAATCATTAGGCTCCCTTCGTTGTTTACATCGTGTTTGTTGGGAATGTTGCGTTTGTCTTCGTGTTTTACAGTTTCAGTGTTTATATTATTGGACATTGTTGTGTGGCTTCTATCTACATTTTCCTGGTGAATTTTTTCTTTTAAATGTTCTATTTCTATTTCTGATATTCTTTTGGCTTTGAGAATGTATCTTCGTACGTTAGCTAATTTATTAGGGTTCATTGCTGTATCCAAGTCTATATCTCTATTATTTTCCTTCCATATTTTATATGTATGTGTTGTTGTATTTTCATTTTTTGGGTAGAGCATTGCTGTGAAGTATGCGTGTAAGATAGAAATGTATTCCTCACGTGTCCATTTACGTCTTTTGGGTTTTATTTGCGGGACATGAGGTACAACGTCCGGCCCATTATTTTGACGGTCGTCATTTTCGTAGGGTACCGGTCCGTTTATTTCTGTTGTCACATTATTTCGCACGTGTAGTTTTTCGTACATTTTTTGTTGTAAGTTTAATGTACGTACCGCTCGATTGTTATTCTGGGTTGAATAGTATCGGTGGCATTTAATTTCTTCGTAGTTCCTTTGTACATGGTGTTTGAGGTCGGGGATGATCGTGATGTTCCACGCATGTTTACATGTGTTGTGTTAGAGGTGGAGATAATATCGAGTCAAAATACATCATTTCGTTTCGAAAATAGTAATAAATTTCAATTAGTATTACTTACTCAGATACAGTCCAATTCTTTGTTAGTAAATCTTTGGCTCCATAGGATGTCCTTGTTTTCGATGTTTGTGGATAGATTTCGGAGCTCTGTATTTTCCTTCTTACATCTTAAATGTCCCCGGTGTTCTCCTTTTCCTTCTTACATCTTAAATGTCCCTGGTTATTATTATTATTATTATTATCATTATTATTATTATTATTATTATTATTATTATTATTATTATTATCATAACAATAATAGCAAGGTCTGCTTTACTGGTCAACAGCCAGTGGACATATTTGACCACTTTGTCGTGTCTCCTTTTATCTTCATGTAGTGCCAGCTTACAGCCCACACTAAGAATATGGCTTATACTTTCTCTCTTCTCAGAGCACATCCTACGCTGTGGCAAGTCAGTGCTTTTATCAATGTGATAATTGAAGTAGTTTGTTCTGAGAGTTTGTTCTTGAGTGTTGCACACTAATGCCACAGTGGATCCTTGTGAGTCTCCTTTCTGCAGCTATTTCCAGGTTCTGTTCCAATCAATCTTGTCTTTATTCTTCAAGAACTGACTGTGCATTTTCTTGTCCTGCCAAATTTTCTTCATCTGCTCTCTCTGGTCTTTCTTAAATCTTATTGTATCTACAGCTTTGTTCACTTTTAAGGTTCCATGCATTTTTACTGCTTCAATCTTTACTTCTTTACTCCCCTTGACAGGCTATTCTTCTCTTCCCTTACACAACCTTCACAACACACCAATCCACATGCCCCTTCTTCCCTCTTTACATACAATCTTGACATTAATTTACATGTTCTCTGGTCTATCTCTTGTAATTCATTCTTCTTCCAAGATACTATTCTTGCCCCATATTTCATCAAAGCAACAGCCCACGTGTTAATTGCTCTAATCTTATAGCAGCCATTTAGCTTCGATTAGAGTACAAACCAAGTTCTCCTCAAGTACTCTTTCCTGTACATTTCTTTCATCTTGTGTTCATTCATCTTATCTCTTTCAATCACACCCAGGTACTTACATCCTTCCTCTCCGACTTCTCTTATAGTTTCACCACTTTCCAACTTGATCCCTTGGCTTTAACTGATTTGTCCCCTTTTTGAAAATCATTACACCACGTTTCTTGATCCCAAATTCCATGCCAATATCTTGCTAATCATCTGCACAGTTGTCGTCAAACTCTCAATATCTTTCTCAGTCTTAGCGAATAGCTTTATGTCATTCATAAACCACAGGTTGTTTACTATCACTCTGTCTAGTATGTACCCCACACGCATCTTTCTTAAAATGCTTGTTAGCAGTATACAGACAACAAATAGGAGAGGTGACAGACTGTCCCCCTGAAAGATTCCTCTTTTGATATTTACCTCTCCTAGCTTATCTCTCCATGCTGTGAGTTCAGTTCACTATGGTGTCGTTGAGTTTTGTATTAGCTTCAGGATATTGTGTGAGACCTTAAGCAGTTTAAGGCATTCAATAATCCATGAGTGTGGGACCATGTCATATGCTTTCCTGTAGTTCACCCATGCCATCACCAAATTTTTATGTCTCATCTTGCAATCAGCCAGGATAGACTTATCGATTAGTAATTAATCCTTCGTTCCTCTGCTCTTACATCTACACTCTTTTTGTTCCACTGGTAGCAGATCATTCTCATTTAGATACTTATAGATGCTGTTTGATATGTTACCCATCATCAGTTTCCCCATCAGTGGCAAACAAGATATTGGTCAGAAATTTCCAACTGCATTCCCTTTACTTAGGTCATTCAGGCATAGTACTGTTCTTCCTTTTGTCATCCAGGCCGGTACTTGAACGTTAGTACTCAGTATTTCATCCAGCTGTCTTGTAATTCTCCTGTGCAGAGCTGTCAAGTTTTTGACCCAAAACCCCATCTGGGCCAGGTGCTTTCCAGTTAGGAATTTTTCTGCACTGAACTCTAATCATTCTCTCGGTTATTCTCAGTTCCTCCTGCTGATACTCTTCACTCTCCTCTTTGAGTGTCTTTAACCACTGTGCTTCAGTTTTATGCTGTTTCACCTGAAACCATATGTTTGACCAGAATCTTCTACTTTCTACAGCATCCGGCACAGCTCTTTCACCTTTTTCTTTCCCATCCAGTTCCTGATAGACTTGTTTCTGATTTTGTTTGAAAAGCCTGTTTTATCTGTATTGCTCAATTCTCTGTTCATATCTCTTTAGTTTATGTGCTTTAGCTTTCAACCTCTGTTTTAATTCCTCAATCACAACATTGATTCCCTTTCTCTTCACCCTATTATTATTATTATTATTATTATTGAGTGAGAGAGCAGTTCATGCCATCAAAGTGACACTGGGGTAAAATATACGAAGCCCAATATACCCATCATGACTACCCGTCTGATAAAGGTACACCAGGCACATGCATCACAACCATATGTGCGCGACATGGTGATCTCATATCAAGAAAACAGCACATGACCTTGCAGGTGGGGCCCAGTTAGAATTTTCTTCAGATTGAGTAGCCCATCCCGCTCAAACGGTCCCTGAATAAGGGTTGTTTAAGGATGTTGAAAGAACCACCCATGTTTCCAGAGGTGAACTATTCAAACCCCAAAGAATCCCTCTCAACACATGGCTATGATGCTCCCCCACTACTTCTGCTCGTGATCAGAGATGCACATATTGTCAGCCACGAAGGGACATGCTCAACTGGTTAAGGTCAAACAACTGACAAGCAAATCTGTGGTATTGAGCAGAATATTTGCTGTAGCCCATCTTTTATACCAAGACAAAACAATGTACATGATAACACTTCCAATCAGTTAAGATCAGAAGCCATGAGAGCCACTGCCTGGTACTGCATCAGGGCATTTATTATTATTATTATTATTATTATTATTATTATTATTATTATTATTATTATTATTATTATTATTATTATTTTACTCTGCTGGTTTTTTGCAGTTGTATTTTGTAATGTTTAGAGTATGTTTTTTTTTTGTTTTCAATATTTTTATCTTCTTTTCTGATTTGTTTGTCTCGCGTGAATTTATTTATTTATGAGGTCAATGAGAACTTTCGAAACATTCTTCTTGAAACTCATTTAGCTAATAAATTTTGACACGTTTATAAAAAGGCATTTTTTTCTTTTTTTTCTTTGCAACAGTGAATCTCATTGGAAATTATCACTCATATGTTCATGTAAATATTCTGAAGTTCAACAAGTGGTAACTTTCACTTAAAGTAAATCGTTTTTGTTTACTCTAATTTTTTCCGTAGCAATTAGCTGTGTGTTATTTTTAATTAGATAAAGGCTGCAAGCTGACAGAATCGTTAGTATGATGGGTGAAATGCTTAGTGGTATTTTGTCTGCTGCTATGTTCTGAGTTCAAATTCCGCCAAGGTCGACTTTGCCTTTCATCCTTTCGGAGTCGATAAATTAAGTACCAGTTATGCACTGGGGACAATGTAATCAACTTAATCTGTTTGTCTGTCCTTATTTGTCCCCTCTTTTTAGCCTCTTGTGGGCAATAAAGAAATAGGTATTTTGTCTGCTGCTATGTTCTGAGTTCAAATTCCACTGAGGTCAACTTTGACTTTTGTCCTTTTGGGGTTGATAAATTAAGTACCAGTCAAGTACTGAGGTCGATGTGATCGAATTACCCCCTCCCCTAAAATTCCAGGCCTTGTGTCTAAAGTAGAAATGATTATTTTTAATTAGATAAATAAGATTTTTTTTCTTGTGAAAGCAAAGGGTAATATTTTAAAAAGAAAATGAAAATTCTGGATTTAATTTTAGTTTTATATAAAGGCAGGGAGTGGGAGGAATTGTTAATGGGCCAGACAAAATACTTAGCAACATTTCTTCTCACTCTCTACGTCCTGAGTTCAAACTCTACTGAGGTCAGCTTTGACTTTCACCATTTTGGGATTGATAAATAAGAATGAGTTCAGTACTGGGGCTGGTGTAATCAACTAGTCCCTTTCCCAACAATTTCAGGCCTTGTGCCTATAGTAGAAAGGATTTCGGTTATCTTGGAATTATTCCTGTGCTGGCAAAGCAGAGTCATTATGAGGGTTGTTTTGTGGCAGTTTGTTTCCAAGTTTGATTCCATTACACAATATCTTCTGCTATAGTACTGGGTTGATCAACGGTCTGTGAGTGAATTTGGTTGACAGAAACTGTACAGAAGCTGAAGTCTCAGGTTCAGTCCCACTGCCTGGCACCTTGGGCAAGTGTCATATACTATAGCCCTGAACAAATAAGTGATATGCTACAGCCTTTTAGGTCACACATAAGGGTTTTTTAAAAAAACTCATCTGGTTCCGGGTTCAGTCCCATTGTGTGGCACCTTGGGCAAGTGTCTTCTACTATAGCCTTGGGTCGACCAAAGCCTTGTGAGTGGATTTGGTAGATGGAAACTGAAAGAAGCCAGTTGTATATATGTATGTTTGTGTGTGTGTGTGTGTGTGTTTGTCCTCCCAACATCACTTGATAACCGATGCTGGTATGCTTATGTCCCCGTAACTTAGCGGTTTGGCAAAAGAGACCGATAGAATAAGTACTAAGCTTACAAAGAATAAGTCCTGGGGTCAATTTGCTCGACTAAAGGCGGTGCTCCAGCATGGCCACAGCCAAATGACTGAAACAAGTAAAAGAGTAAAAGAATAATATCATGTTATGAAAATAAAGAAAGCTTTCTAAATTTGACACAAAATCTTAAAACTTGAAAACAAAATCTCAGAATTTTTACGTTTTAGTTTTGTCTAATGATGTCATTCCTCACATTAAAACCAATGAATTAAAAGTCACTTAGTCAAGTAATTCACAGAATCCGTTGGTAATCCCATAGTTTATTTGCCTTGTGTTATACATCAGGAAGCATTGTGTGTGAAAGTAGGCATCAGAGACTTTAATGATGTGATGGGAGCTGTGTGATAAAGCTTATTAATTTGATGGCTGTCACAGCTTTGCATAACGAGAATTTAATTTACTTTTGAATGAAGTCAAGCCGGTTGACAATTCCATTCTAATGTCCAATAATGGTTGGTGGTCGAGTTGTGGTCAAGTACTTGAATGATTTCTTTCTGAAGGCTTAAATGGATATCAGATTATCTTTAGATGTTTGTTTGAACCCTGATCAGCTAAGGCTGTTACAATAACCATGCAATCTGTACCCGACCCCCAGTTATGTTTGGGCTGTTGGCAAATAAACCAGCAACCTCAACCAGTTCGTCTGGATGAGGAGGGCTGGAGGGTTCCCTGTTGCACTATCTTTAGATATGTAAAGCATGAAGTATGATATTTTTCAACTAAATAATTTTGCTTAACATGTTATACTTATGTTTCCCACAGTTGCTTAATTACTGTATTTCCTAGCATACAAATCCATGTAGGATCATCCTCCTCCTCATCATCATCGTTTAACGTCCGTTTTTCATGCTAGCATGGGTTGGACGGTTCAACTGGGGTCTGGGAAGCCAGGAGGCTGCACCAGGCTCCAGTCTGATCTGGTAGTGTTTCTACAGCTGGATGCCCTTCCTAATGCCAACCACTCTGTAAGTGTAGTGAAAGCTTTTTTACATGCCACCAGCACAGGGGCCAGAGGAGGCTGGCAATGACCATGATCAGTCGATGCTTTTTACATGCCACCAGCACGGAAGCCAGTTAATGCAGTGCTGGCATCGGCCACATTTGGATAGTGCTTTTCACATGCCACTGGCATGGGTATTGCAACTACAATTTCCATTTGATTTCTATTTTGATGTTGATGTACTTGACTCAATAGGTCTCCTCAAGCACAGCAGGTCACCCTACGATTCAAGGTAAGCACAACAGGTCATCCTACGATCCAAAGGTACTTTGAATGGGCTGGGGCTGTTAGTGTATAACGTAAACATTTAAGCGTCATCACCATATTTCTGATTCTTGCTGCATTTCACATGAGATTTTCAGTCCTTCAAAGTTGTCTATATAATTAGGCCAGCCTACATTTTTTAGGAGTGGCTGTGTGGTAAGTAGCTTGTTTACCAACCACATGGTTCGGGGTTCAGTCCCACTGCGTGGCACCATGGGCAAGTGTCTTCTACTATAGCCTCGGGTCAACCAAAGCCCTGTGAGTGGATTTGGTAGACGGAAACTGAAAGAAGCCCATTGTATATATATATATATATGTGTGTGATTTTGTGTGTCTGTGTTTGTCCCCCTAGCATTGCATGAACACTGATGCTGGTGTGTTTACGTCCCCGTCACTTAGTGGTTCGGCAAAACAGACCGATAGTATAAGTACTGGGCTTACAAAGAATAAGTGCCGGGGTCGAGTTGCTCGACTAAAGGCGGTGCTCCAGCATGGCCGCAGTCAAATGACTGAAACAAGTAAAAGAGTAAAAGAGTAAAGAGTGAAAAATTCGACTTGCATGTTGGAAAATTTTGTCCATCTAAATGACTTTGACATTAATTTACAAAATATTTGGAAAACTGATTAATGTAATGTATGGTTTGATCTAAAATTTTGAGAGAAAACTCAAAACATATTTCAACAGGATTTAGAAAATAAAGTTTCAAGTACTTCCCAAGGGGTGAGAGGGTTTTTGAAGAAACCATCTGTAAAAATCGTGAACAAGTGGAGCAGGTTAAAGAATCTCTAAAGACCATGCCTAAGCAGTTTTCTTCTAGATTGGAGCACTTCAGAGACTTGGAGAAATATGAAAGAATATTTATTAGAACAGATTCTGTAGGCCTGAAATTAGAAGTGTTTGAATGGTTGGAATTAAGAGATATAAAAATGCAGTTAGATGACTTCCAATCCAATTTTAATTGAAAACAAAAATCCATTAAACTTTTTGAGATGATTTTTGAAGAATTTGAACATGAAAGTGCAAGTAATCGTGAATAAACATGCACACACACACACGCGCGCGCGCACACACACACACACACACACACACACACTCATATAAACACACACAGGCACACACACAGATACACACACACACACACAAAGATACAGACACATACACACACACAGGAACACATGCACAGACACAAAGATACAGACACATACACACACACAGGAACACATGCACAGACACACAGATACACACACAGATGCACACTCAAATAAACACACACAGACACACACAGAGACATATACACAGACACAAACACATGGACACACAGCCAAACAGACACACACAGACACACACACACACACACACACACGTGCACACACGCGTTGAGGCTGTGAACATTAAAGATACAGAAATTGCATTCTCAAAATTTTTGGAGCTCTTCAGATTCTTGCAGTGGCACTTCTAACCATTCTCTCATCAATGTAGTCATGTGTGACACTGTTTTCAGCACAAATGATGGTTTAAAAAATAAGTACTGGGGTCAATTCATTCGACTAAAATTCTTCAAGATGGTGCCCCAGCATGACCACAGTCTAATGACTGAAACAGTAAAAGATAAAAGAAAAGTGCAGGAGTGGCTGTGTGGTAAGTAGCTTGCTTACCAGCCACATGGTTCCGGGTTCAGTCCCACTGCGTGGCATCTTGGGCAAGTGTCTTCTGCTATAGCCTCGGGCCGACCAATGCCTTGTGAGTGGATTTGGTAGACGGAAACTGAAAGAAGCCTGTCGTATGTATATATATATATATATATATATATATATATATATAAATATATGTGTGTGTGTGTGTGTATGTGTGTGTGTTTGTGTGTCTGTGTTTGTCCCCCTAGCATTGCTTGACAACCGATGCTAGTGTGTTTACGTTCCCGTCACTTAGCGGGTCGGCAAAAGAGACCGATAGAATAAGTACTGGGCTTACAAAGAATAAGTCCCGGGGTTGATTTGCTCGACTAAAGGCGGTGCTCCAGCATGGCCGCAGTCAAATGACTGAAACAAGTAAAGAGAGTGTTCATTAACCATCTCTGTGCAAACACAGGATGTTGCTTTTGTTGCCCTCCTGAAGACAAAACAGAATAACGATGGACAGGGTGATTGACCAGCTCTCCATCAGTTAAGACGAAGAGTGATCCAGCTGATCCGACCAACAAAACACCCTGCTCATGAAATTAACACTTAAAAACCATGTGGCTGAGTACTCCACAGACACATGTACCCTTACAAGGTGGTGAGATGGCAGAAACATTAGCGCGCCAGGTGAAATGCTTAGTGGTATTTCGTCTGTTGTTACGTTCTGAGTTCAAATTCCGCCGAGGTTGACTTTGCCTTTCATCCTTTCGGGGTCGATAAATAAAGTACCAGTTTCGCACTGGTGTCGATGTAATCGACTTAATCCCTTTGTCTGTCCTTGTTTGTCCCCTCTATGTTTAGCCCCTTGTGGGTAGTAAAGAATTACATGTACCCTTAATGTAGTTCTCTGAAAGATTCACCATGACACAGAATATGACAAGGCTGGCCCATTGAAATACAGGTGCAACTTATTTTTGCCAGCTGGGTGAACTGGAGCAACATAAAGTGTCTTGCTCAAGGACATAATGCACCGCATCACCAGGAATTGAACTCATGATCATATGATTGGTAGCCGAACATCCCTAACCACTGAGCCACAAGCCTTTACAGATGGGGCAATTGAGAAAATGACTGTACAAGCCCAATCAGTCTTGACTAGAGGATCAAATTGTTAACAAAAAAAACAAACAACAAACAATAGATAAACAAATTAATCAAATAATTAATTAATTAATTAATTAACTAATAAATACATTAATAAAAAGTGAATCTGACATAATTGATGAGATTGGGACAAAGATTTATGGAATAACAAAGCTGCTGCTGCTGCTACTACTACTACTTCTACTAGTACCACCACCACCACCATCACCACCACAATACTACTACTACTACTACTACTACTACTACTATCGCCGTCGCCACCACCATGACCTCCACCTCTATTGCTGCTGCAGCTACCACTGCCATTGCCACCACCAGCGCGGCCGCCGCCACTGCCACCACCACCACCACCACCACCACCACCACCACCACCACACTACTACTACTATATGGCAGTGTATGTTTCTAAATATAGCTTGTGTCTCAGAACGATTGGTCATCTGAAATATTGACCAACAAACACTGTTGAAACAGGAGAGGATTTGTGAGTAGCTTTTATCCTACTTAGGACTCATCACAGCCATTGCTGTCATCATCATCATCACCATCATCGTCATCATTGTCATTGTTGTTGTTGTTGTAATCTTTCTCCTCCTTCACCTCACCCTCATCATCATGGTTGTTGACGGCATCATCATTACCACCCTCCTCCTTGTCATCACCATTCACACTGCCATTGGTGTCATCATTATCACCTCCACCACCACAAACACAACTACCAGTACCTCCGTCACCACCACCACCACCACCACCACCACCACCATCATCATTACTATCCACACCAGTACCTCCACCACCACTATCACAACCCACACCACCAGAACTCCTCACCAGCACCACCACCTCCATCACCATAACCACCATCTCCATCACTAACATTTAGACTAAGTCTCCAGATTGAAGATAACTGCCTCCTTTCTTCCTACCAATCTAGGCAGCGGGCGGGGGGCGGGGGCACTAGGAAACAAAAAAAATGGATTCATGAGTACTGTCTCTTCTTCCTTGACTAATTGGTGCAAAATCTAAAAAAAGGGTCAAAATACCTTCAGTAGAATTGGCCATTAAGATTATGCTTCTCTCTCTCTCTCTCTCTTTCTTCTTACTACAGATGTAATCTTAGTTCCCTGTGTTAAGAATAAGGGCATGGACTTAGCTATTTAGTTTCCTTGCAGAGCAGCTCCCTGGATTGTCTTTTAATCCCTTCCCTCCTTATTTCAAGATAACACATCACTCAGTGTTTCATCATCATCACCATTATCATCATCATCATCATCATCATCATCATCATCACCATCACCATCATCATCATCATCATCATCATCATCATCATCATCATCACTGGTTTCAGTCAGGGGCTGTGGTCATGCTGGGGCACCATCATTAAAAACCATAATTGCATTGACTAGAAATCAAACGTAGGTTGTCCACGTGGCAAAAAAGCATTCATTTACTGAACCAAACTCTCTGAAGCCAAGTCATGCATGGCAGTACTGATAAAGATTATATTTAGCTGAAGAGGTCTAACAAGACTGAAACATGTACAAAGTTGTCTCTGCATCACTGTACTACTGAGATCAAATTTTAACTCTTTTCTCATTACATTATCCACATTTTATTTTTAATTGGTTTTAACTGATTTTAATTAATTAGAATTTCAGGACTATATCTTTCTGCCTTGTTTTACCAAAACTGCTCATTAAGCTAATAATTCTTTCTTCTCCTACTTGTGCATCTTTAATTAATCAAAATTTATTGGCCTTTTTTTAAGTGTCTAGCTAAGATTTCATTTAAGAAAAAACAAAAAAGCACTCAACACTCAGAGAGTTAATTACTTCATTGAACTGTAATTTAATCAACTTTGCCTCTTCTCCTTCTGAAGGTTGCTGAAGAATGTACAAGTTTAAGGAGAGTGGATTGAAGGAAATGGTATTTGTTCTGGCTTTTTGTATTCTGTGTTCAAATCTAACAGCAGCCAACTTGTATCTATTTGTAGTTGTGGTGGCATTCAGCTGGAATGGGTTGATCCAGCTCTGACCAACAGGTTCACCATGTTGCTCAGGGATGCTGATCACAAATCTGATGGTCAGCCAAAGTCAAGATTGCAATGGATACTCTATCCAGTTCCACTGCTGAAGACCATAGATGCAGGGACCCCGATTGTGCTTCTACATCCACCTTTACTGTCACCAGCTACATCTTCAGTTGCCCTCCAGCTTGTTTGCACCAGCCTGGGAGAAGAGCCTTGTGAATGAATTCCCCCAGAGGCTGGCAGAGTGTATGGCCAAGCCACCTTGGATGTCTTGTGATTAGAGTATGTTGCAGAGAGTTTATGATGTAGTAGCCATGTTGTATTTCAGGATTTGAAATGAAGTCCAACTTCATGTGTGTGTGTGTGTGTGTGTGTGTGTGTGTGTGTGTGTGTGTGTGTGTATGTGTATATTTGTGTTTGTCTTCACCACTCCTATTTGACAGCCAGTGTTGGTTTGTTTACGTCTTTGTAACTTGGTGATTCAAAGAGACTGATAGAATAAATATCACCAGACTTTAAGGGAAACTAAGTACTGGAAGTTCTGTGGGGGATTTGTGTGACAAAACCCTTCAAGGTGGTGCCCCAGCATGGCCATAGTCCAATGACTGAAACATGTAACTGAAGATAAAATGAAAAATGCTAAAAATATCAGGAAAAATTTTTATCTAAATTTCTTCTGAGAATTCTTCCCTTAGCACTTTAGAATTTGATAGTGTTGCACTGGCACAGTCAAGAATGTGTTGGACAGAGTGCCTTATGGTGTTTTTATGGATCCCTGCATTCTGAGTTCAAATCCCATCCAAAGTAAGTTTGTTGTTTATTTTTTCAGGGTTGATAAATAAAGTACCAATCTAGGACTCAGGTTGATTTTTCTGTCTTTGCTACTTTCTTTCTCACTCTCTCTAAAAGAAGTTGGCTATGTTTAGAGGTGGAGAAGGATTGGCTAAGGCCAGGTCTAGAGAATGTCCAAGATATGCTATAAGTAATGATGGCACTCTCTTGACTCCAGCTCGTAAGGGAGGAACAAGAAGGAGGTGGAGGACAAGAATGAGAAGAAGGAGGAGGAGGAGATGGAGGATAAGAAGCAGAAGGAGGAGGAGAAGAAGTGAAAGTAGAAAAAGAGGAATACAAAGGAGTAGGAGAAGTATGAGAAGAATGAGGAAGAAGTGAAGGAAGTGCAGGGGAGGAAAAGAGGAGGAGGAGGAGGATAAGAAGATGAATAAGGAGAAGAGCAATAGGAAGAGAAGGATGACAAGAAGAAGAAAAAGAAATCCTAAATGTTGGTGTTATTTTTTCTAACAAATACCTGTTGTATAAATTTAATACCAGTTATATATTGGGTGATATTCGTTTCATCAGTATCACCATTTAAATTTGGTGGAATATCTATTTCTTAATTGCCCACATGGGGCTAAACATAGAGGGGACAAACAAGGACGGACAAAGGGAGTAAGTTGATTACATCGACTCCAGTGTGTAACTGGTACCTATTTAATTGATCCCCAAAAGGATGAAAGCCAAAGTTGACCTCAGTGGAATTTGAACTCAGAACATAACAGGGGACGAAATACTGCTAACGATTCTGCCAGCTCGCTGCCTTAATTTGGTAGAATATTGTACTTTAAACTAGTATATATCAAAAATGTACTTTAATAACACTCCTCATTAATTATATCAACGAAATTACAGTTGTATTTAAGATAACACATTTGCATAAATCACAAATGTCAACTTAAATTCTATTGATTTCTGTAGGTTCCCTTTTTAACTTATTTATTATTATTTGTTTTCAGTTATTTTATTTTATTCCTATTAATTTATTCATCTATTTATTTCATTTTACATTTTGTATTTTTTGGAAAAAAAAACGAAAAAAAGAGAATATATTTCACATTTCTCTTCCATAATAATTCACTTTCCGTTGATTTTTGCACCATAATTTAACAGATGTTAAATGATGATGATGACGACAACGACGATGATGATGATGATGATGATGATGACGACGATGATGATAGTGGTGATGATGATGATGATGATGATGATGATGATGATGATGATGATGACTGCAAGATGATGATGACGACGATGGTGATGATGATGATGATGATGATGGTGATGATGATGATAATGATGACTGCAAGATGATGATAACGACGATGGTGATGATGATGATGATGATGATGATGACCGCGACGATGTTCATGACTATGATGATGATTACGAAGATGATGATGATGATGTTGATGATGATGATGGATGTCTGCCTCTACAGACACATAACATATCTCTTTTACCAGTTGTCTTTCACCTGTTTCTGGCCATGATGAAGCGCCACCTTGAAGAATTTTAGTCAAATGAATCAACTCCAGGACTTATGTTTTTTTTGAAAGCCTGGCACTTATTCTGCCAGACTCTTTTACTGAACTGCTAGATTAAGGGGCCATAAACAAACCAACAACAGTTGTCAAGTGGTGGCAGGGCACAAACACAGACACAAAGACATGCACTTCTTTTCAGTTTCTGTCTACTAAATCCACTCACAAGGCTTTGATCAGCCTGAGGCTATTTTAGAAGACACTTGGTGAAGGTGTCCTGCAGTAGGATTGAACCCAGAACCATGTGGTTGGTAAAACAAGCTATTTACCACATAGCCACTCCTGTGTGGTAGACTTCTTTCAATTCCTGTCTACCAAATCCACTCACAATATTTTTGTTGGCCTGGGGTTTGTATAGAAGACATTTGCTTATGGAGCCATGCAATGGGATTGAACCTGGAACTATGTGGTTGGGAAGCAAACTTCTTACAGCACTGCCATACTTGCAGCTAATTTATCAGTAATAATAATGGTTTCAAATTTTGGCCCTAGGCCACAATTTCCAGGTAAAAGCTAAGTCAGTTCCATCGACCTCAGTAGTACTCAGCTGGTACTTATTTTATCGATCCCAAAAGGTTGAAAGGCAAGGTCAACCTCAGTGGACTTTGATCTCAGAAGGTAAAGACAGATTAAATACTTTATTTACAATGGAGGGATAGATGTCCTCATCTTGTTTGCTGTTGTCACAATGTTTCGGCTGATGTACTCTCCAGTCCTTATCAGATGATCTGGTGGAATTTCAAACCCAACCCTTTATTTGACTAAAGAAGTAAAATGTTCTCATTCCTAAAGTATGTTGCTGATGTTAATTTTCTGTTGATATTATCTTTCAAGTCGTTGCCTGGGATTGAACTTAGAATCGAGGCATAAGATCAACAATTTAGAGGGAATCTCAAAGATACAATTGACCCCAAGTACTTGAATAGTACTCTATCTTATTGACCCACAGAGGGAGAAAAAGTAAAGTAAACCATTGGAGGATTTGAGTGAAGAATATAAAGAGCTGGAACAAACATCACAAAGCATTTTGTGACATTTTTTCCAGTTCTTTGCAGTCTGAGTTCAATTCCAGCCAAGGTTAACTTTTCCTTTCATCCATCCAGGGTCAATAAAATAAAGCACCAACCAAGTACTAATGTTGATGGTACCAACTTATCCTCTCCCTTCAAAACTGTTGGCGTTGTACCTAAATTCGAAGCAGTTATATTGAGTTCAAATCCCACAGAAATCACCTTTACTTTTCATTCTTTTAGAGTTGATAATGTAAAGTACTAGGGCAGATGTTTTGACTAACTCCTCCCAACAAAATTCCTGACCTTGTGCCTTGATGAGAAACCATTATTATTATTATTATATTATTATTATTATTATTATTATTATTATTATTATTATCATTGAGTAAGCAAACAGAGCATCTCATCAAAGTGACACTGGGGTACAAATATACAAAGCCCAAAATACCCATCGTGACTACCTGTCTGATAAGGGTACAGTAGGCACATGCATTGCAACCATATGTGATAACATAGTGAGCTCATATCAAGATAAACAGCACATGACCTTGCAGCTGGGGCCCAGTTAGAATTTTCTTCAGATTGAGTAGTCAGTCCTGCTCAAAAGATCCCTGAATACGTTTTGTTTGAGAATGATAAACAAAACATCCAAGTTTTCAGAGGTGAATTATCCAAATCCCAAAGAATTCCTCTCAACCCATGGCTATGATGCCCCCACCCATCGCTTCTTCTTGTGATCAGAGATGCACATATCATCAGCTACCAAGGGAGACGCTCAACTGGTTAAGGTAAAATAACTGACTGGTTAAGGTCAAATACCAAATCTGTGGTACTGAGCAGAATATTTGCTGTAGCCCTTCTTTTACACCAAGACAAAACAATGTACATGATAACACGTCCAATCAGTTAAGATCAGAAGATATGAGAGCCACTACCTGGTACAGCATCAGGGCATTGATGCTCCCCCATTACTTCTGCTCATGATCAGAGATGCACATATTGTTAGCCACTAAGGGATGTGCTCAACTGGTTAAGGTCAAACAACTAATGCTCCAATTACCACCAGTATCACAATTACTTTCCTCATACCCCATAACTTTCCTATCTCGTCCCGCAGTGGCTGGTATTTCTCACTCTTTTCTGTTTCCTTACATTTCACTCTCAAATCGCCTGGTATTGCAGCATAATATTGGGGGTTGATAAAATAAGTACCGGTTGAACACTGGGGTTCATGTAATCGACTTACTCCTCACCTGAAATTGCAGGTCTTGTGCTAGAATTTGAAACCATTGTTATTATTATTATTATTATTATTATTATTATTTTATTATTATTATTATTATTAAGGTGGCTGGAAAAATTGCTTAGCATCATCATCATTATTATTGAAGGTGAAGAGCTGGACAAAATGAGCACACTGAACAAAATGCTTAGCGGTATTTCAACCTATCACAACATTCTGATTTAAAATTCTGCTGAGGTCAACTTTGCCTTTCATCCTTTTGGGGTCAGTAAATTGAGTACCAGTGAAACACTGGGGTTGATGTAATTGACTCATCCCTCCCCACAAATTTCTACCCTTGTGGCAAAATTAGAAAGCGTTTTTATTATTATTATTATTATTATTATTATTATTATTATTATTATTGAGTGAGAGAGCAGTGCATGCCATCAAAGTGACACTGGGGTAAAATATACAAAGCCTAGTATACCACTCATGACTACCCGTTTGATACACCAAGCACATGCATCACAATTATATGTGTGCGACATGGTGATCTCATATCAAGATAAACAGCACATGACCTTGCAGGTGGGGCCCAGTTAGAATTTTCTTCTAGTCAAGTAGCCCATCCCACTCAAAAGGTCCCTAAATAAGGATTGTTTAAGGATGTTGAACGAACCACCCATGTTTCCAAAAGTGAATTATCCAAACCTCTAAGAATCCCTCTCAACACATGGCTATGATGCTCCCCCACTACATCTGCTCGTGGTCAGAGATGCACATATCGTCAGCCACCAAGGGACATGGTTAACAAGTTAAGGTCAAACAACTGACAAGCAAATCCGTGGTATTGAGCAGAATATTTACTGTAGCCCATCATTTATACCAAGACAAAACAATGTACATGATAACACTTCCACTTAATATTATTATTATTATTATTATTATTATTATTATTATTATTATTGCATTCAATATTTTCTCAATAATGAAAGAAAAAAATAAAGAACAATAGACAGTGGAATGCATCAGACAATCCAGTGCTCAAAAACAAAGAACCGTTTAAGAAATAAAATAGGAAATAATTAAAAAATAAAAGTTGAAAATTTTATTGCTGTAAGGAATATCCAGCCATCTGAAGAATTTTAAATTTAGCGTGAAGAAAAATAAAATTGAAAAATAGCCATTAATTAAATTTTTTTTTATTTTCTATTTTTTTTTATTGCATGGGTACCCTATTAAAAGAGGATAAATATGTTACTTTCCCTCTTGTGGAGCTTTACATATTGCCCAAACAAAAGCTATTTGCAATATTCTATAGAAATTATTAATGGAACTAGAGACAAAATAAGATTCCTTAAAAGACTCCAAGTTTTAATTTTTTAACATTTTCTTTTAGTATCACATGTGATGTTATCATCGTTGAAGAATATTTCTACAAAAGAATTATTCTCATTAAAAATAAAATAACAAATGAAAAACAGTTAAAAGAAAACATTTATGACAGAAATAATTTCTGGTTTGTTGGGCGGAAAGAAAAAATTGTACAAAAATCACTGGTAAAGTTTTCGAAATGTTATACGAACGAGAATTGTACTTCCTGCAAAAAAGTTTTGCTTTATTTTGCTTTTTTGTTTTCGTTTTTTACCATTATTATTTATGACAGGAAAGTTTGGAGTATATTGTATGGTAATTACTTTGAAATGAACGAAAGCAATAAATAATGAGTAAAGTGTCTATGATGATGTCAGTGATGATGATGATGATGATGAAAATGATGACAATGATGGGGATGATGATAGCTGTTATTACTACTACTACTACTACTACTACTACTACTATTATTATTATCATTATTATTATTATTCATCGTTTAACGTCCGCTTTCCATGCTAGCATGGGTTGGACGATTTGACTGAGGACTGGCAAACGAGATGGCTGTACCAGGCTCCAATCTTGATCTGGCAGAGTTTCTACAGCTGGATGCCCTTCCTAATGCTAACCACTTCGAGAGTGTAGTGGGTGCTTTTACATGCCACCGGCATGAGGGCCAGTCAGGCGGTACTGGCAATGGCCACGCTCAAATAGTGGTTTTTATGTACCACTTGCACAGGAACCAGTCCAGCGACACTGGCAATGACCTCGCTCAAATATTTTTTTAAAATATGGAATGCTTCACGAATTTGCATGTCATCCTTGTGCAGGGCCATGCTAATCTTCTCTGTATTGTTCCAATTTTAGTATATGTACTGCCAAAGTATTATTGTTGTTGTTGTTGTTATTATTCTTAAGGCGGTGAGCTGGCAGAATCATTAGCACGCTAGGCGAAATGCTTAGTGGCATTTCATCTGTCTTTACATTCAGAGTTCAAATTCCACCGAGGTTGACTTTGCGGTTTCTCTTTTCAGGGACAATAAATTAAGTACCAGTGAAACACTGGGGTCAATTTAATTGACCAATCTCCTTCCACAAATTTTAGGCCTTGTGTCTTTAGTAGAAAAGATTATTATTATTATTATTATTATTAATAATAATAATAATAAGGTGGCAAGCTGATAGAATCATTAGCCTGCTGGGGTGAGGTGGGGGAATTCCCTAGCAGCATTTCATCTCTCTTTATGTTCTGAGCTCAAATTCTGCACCGAAATTACTGGCCCTGTGCCAAAATTTGAAGCCATTATTGCCCAAAAGGGATGAAAGGCAAAGCCACCCTCAACGGCATATGTACCCAGGTCATGAAGTCAGAAGAAATGGCAGGGTCTGGGGTAAATAAATTACATCAACCCCAATACGTGACTGGGATTTTATTTCATCAACCTCAGATTTATAGTGCAAGACACTTGTCCAAATGGGATTGAACCAGAGATGAAATAGCTGGGAAGGAAACTTTTTAAGCACAACAGCCATGTTGGAAATTATTAAAATGCATCATTTGACCCTGACATGGTACAAACTTGCAACATGCAAGTGAGAAAATTAACTATTCTCTAATCCTCCTCCTCCTTCTCATCATCATCATCATAAACATTATCATCATCGTCGTCATCATCATCATCGTCGTCATCATCATCATCATCGTCATCATAAACATCATCATTGTTGTCATCATCATCATCATCATCATAAACATTATCATCATCATAATCGTCTTCATCATCATCGTCGTCGTCACCATTATCATCGTTGTCATCATCATCAACATCATCATCATCATCTCATCATCATCATCATCATCAACATTATCATCATCACCACCATCATCATCATCATCATTTAACGTCTACTTTTCCATGTTTTTTTATGGATCAGATGGAATTTGCTGAGGTAGATTTTCTACCCTTCCTGTCACCAAATCTCACCAAGCAAACTGATATCTCCCCATGGTTTCCCCATGGGTTTCCATGGATAACTGGAAACAACATCCCTTGTATGAGGAGGTGCACAGCTGTACCTGTTCTTAATGCAGTTCAAAATACTCCTCATTCATGTCAGTTGGAAGTTTCCTTCCGATATGGATTCACTGTCCGAGTCACTGACTATTTGAGTCGTCTAAATGAAGTGTCAGCCTTTTGACTCTTGAAATCTGATGTGTTGTTCATTAGTAATATGTACAGTGCGATCACAAATAATTGCATGTGCAACATTATAGCAGCTGAAACGAAGTTCTACAATCTATTTTTTCAGCTTGGTTTCTTTTTTGTCAAATACAGATCTTAATTTTTCTTTTTTTTTTTACAGAGTGCATTGAGGCTTATCTGAGCTTGTCTTCCTTTGATCTCCAATCTCTCATCATTTATTTTTTTCTGTGTTGCCAAATTTCTGTTCAGCTTTACAATTTGAGTTTTGTTTGGCATACTCAATTAATTTTCAGTTTGAATTTCTCTTCATAACAGTTTTGCTCTGCTTTCTCTTCTGTGACATGATGCTGGGAGAGATTAGCAGTTTATTAACTGATAAAGACAATGATTAAATTTTAATTGACTAATGATGAATGCAAGCTTAAAGTATAACGACTTATTGTGCTATCTTTTTATTGCATCTCATATACTATACTTAAAATCCAAAACAAGCAAAAATTAATTCCTTTTTATTTCATTTTTTTTACAAGGAAATAAAAAAAAAACACTAACATAAATAAAACATGATTTTTCTGTTTTAAAGTCATATGGTACCTATTGGTGATGTATGCAAAGTAAATATTTATTATGAACAATGTTATTTCACCAGGAATCAGTGAATTTAAACCCCCAAATGACTGGGGGTATTTGCCTTTTTAACCAACAAAACATTTCATAAAATCCTTTGGAAAGGTCATACCTAGCCAGTAGACCTTAGGATTTGTTTTTGCAGGACAGTGCTCCAGCACACGAGTCCTTGGTAGCAATGGCTGCTGTGTATGACTGTGGCCTTGAACTGGTTGATAAGCCACCCTGTTTTCCTGATTTGGCTCCATCTGTTCCCCAGGAGCCAGTATCACAGTGATGATGACATCGTATCTGCTGCTGCTGGTGACTTTTTTGACCAACAGAATGAAAGCTTTCACACCTATGCGATCCAAGTACTGATGGAGGGAAGTGTGTGGACTGCAAGGGGGTCTATGTTAAAAAATAAACCTCATTTGGTCATATTCCATGAGTAGAGTTTGATCAACCTATGAACTTTTCAGATGACCTTCATGCCAACCTCAGAAGGGAAAAAGGTGAAGTTGACCTCAGCAGGATTTGAACAAGGAATGCAGAGGAGTGAAACAAAAACTGCAGTGAAATCTATTTGGCAACTTATCAACTTCATTAATACACTATTTGATTTATTTGTTGTGGTCCTATTTATATTATAATTAAATTTTGGACACCTTAATTTGTCTTATTCTATTCCTGTCTTACTTTTATATTTCAGTTCAAGCTATACTCTAGTTCATCCATTTCGGTTCTACTGTACTTGTGACACAGTTCGTAGTTTAAAACAACATTTCTCTCGATAGCAAACTCATATTTTGGCTGGTGAGTAAATGTAAGCACTCGATTATGTTTGTTTGTGTGTGTGTTTGTGTGCGTGTATTTGTGTGTGTCTGTGAGTGCATGTGTGTGTAGATATTTGCATGTATATGTACACATATACTCACAAACATACATATATATACATATACACAGACGTACACACATACTAAACATAGTAAATATTTACATTTTCCTTACTTAAGTAAAAGGTAATTATTACATGTCTTCCTTGCAGCTTTTTTGATTTGTTGATGAGAAGATGCGAAGATAATTTAATATTTGACAACTCTGCGTAATAATATTCAAAACCTTATAACATACAGACACAATTACTCACACTCCATACACACAGAGGTATATCAACTATCACAGACAGACTCAAATACACACATAAAATGCTTATAGGCTTGCGTAGTCACACAAATATCACGATGTGAGATTCAACAATAATAAAGTAAGCTACATTATTCTCCTTTCCATAAAGTAGAAGGAAAGAGCAAATGAGCAAAACGTAATAATAAAACAAATTTATTTCCTGTCTTAAGATGAATGCATTAACGAAGATATGTCAATCAATTTTAATGACACTGTTAAGAGAAGCTGAAATTTATATTGAAATTTGAAGAAATAAGAACGTAAATAACTGGTTGAACCTTTTCTCTGTTATTTTTCTTAGAGATTAACATAAGATTATGGGAGAAGAAGAATATTACTTTTCACATATATAACACAGATATTAAACTTTAACTGAAATACAGCTATCATCTAATGTTTTATATTCGACTATAAATAATTATTTCTGTCCTCCCACCATGAAAAAGAGATAAAATTAAAATATTCTGAGAGTTAAGGGGGAAAGTGGAAAATGACATGACGTGTGAATGATACAGAAAATATTATATCCATATGAATAAAAATCCGTATCATATCTTGAATCAAGAATTAAAAGTGCAAATATATTTGGTTTCATTTCTGAGTATAAATAGTCTTTGCCAGTGGAATAGCAAGAGTTCTGATGTGTGGGAGGCATAGATAATTTTGGTATCTTCATTGTAATTTAATGGGTAAAAAGGTAAAGAGTAAAGACCCCCTTCAGTCATGAATGGCCATGGGATTGCCCTTAGAAAGTTACCCTCCAAGGCACAAGTCTGGGCAAGGTTGTTTATGGAAGACCAACAGGCGCAGGAGTGGCTGTGTGGTAAGTAGCTTGCTAACCAACCACATGGTTCCAGGTTCAGTCCCACTGCATGGCATCTTGGGCAAGTGTCTTCTGCTATAGCCCTGGGCCGACCAATACCTTGTGAGTGGATTTGGTAGACGGAAACTGAAAGAAGCCTGTCATATATATGTATATATATATATGTATGTGTGTGTGTTTGTCCCCTTAGCATTGCTTGACAACCGATGCTGGTGTGTTTACGTCCCCGTCACTTAGCGGTTCGGCAAAAGAGACCGATAGAACTGGGCTTACAAAGAATAAGTCCTGGAGTCGATTTGCTCGACTAAAGGCGGTGCTCCAGCATGGCCGCAGTCAAATGACTGAAACAAGTAAAAGAGTAAAGAGAAAAGAGTCACTCATGCATACCAGCCTCTGCTCTTCATGCCACCGATGTTGTTCAAGGGAAAGACATAGGCCGGGACAGCTTGGCACCAAGGATGTCACAACTCATTTCTACAGCTAGAGCAATGTGAAGTAAAGTGTCTTGTTCAAGAATATAACACACAGTCCAGTCCAGGAAATGAACTCACTACTTCATGATTGTGAGCCTGATGCTCTAACCACTGAGCCATGCACCTTCATGTTATAGGTATGATAAACAAGAGGAAATTTTGAACTCCTTCCCACTGAGGCTTGGTAGGAAACTGCTGTACCCTCATCTCCATCCTTGTTATATTTTGAGCCGCCACTCTCCATGCCACCGATGTTGTTCAAGGGTAAGACATAGGCCAAGACTGCTTGGCACCAGGGATGTGGTGGTGGTGGTGGTAGTGGCAGGAGATGTGGTGGTGGTGGAGGTGGAGCTGGAGCTGGTATTGAGGGTGGTGGTAGTGGTAGGAGACGTGGTGGTGGTGTTGGTGTTGGTGGTGCTGGTATTGAGGACAGTGGTAGTTGTAGGAAATGTGGTGGTGGTGGTGGTGGTAGTAGCAGGAGATGTGATGGTGGTGGTTGGAGATGGAGCTGGTATTGAGGGCAGTGGTTGTGGTAGGAGATGTAGTGGTGGTATTGGTGGGGCTGATGGTGGTGCTAGTGGCAGGAGACATGGTGGTGGTGGTGGTGGTGGTGGTGGGGTGGTGGAGCTGGAGCTGGTATTGAGGATGGTGGTTGTTGTAGGAGATGTGGTGGTACTGATGGTGGAGTTGGTATTGAGGGCAGTGGTTGAGGTAGGAGATGTGGTGGTAGTAAGAGTTAGAGGTGGAGATAATATTTGATGCAGTAAGAATGGGATAAGTGAAGTACGCTTTAGAGTATTTATTCCAACCCCACCCCCCTCAACCACCCACCATTGTTTATGTTTTTTACTTGTCATGCACTTTTGGGCAAATATCTAAAACAAAGTTGGCTTCATTTGTACGTAAAATTGGAAAAAAATATACAGCCAAATGTAAGGTAAGAGAGAGGGGAGGGGATAAAGTGAGAGAGATTAAGAGATAAAGAGAGGGAGAGAGATTAAGAGGTAGAGAGAAGGAGAGAGATTAAGAGGTAGAGAGAGAGAGGGAGTGATACACAGAGAAAGAAACAGAGAGAGATAGAGAGAAAGAAAGAAATGAAAAGAGACAAAGAAGAGAGGAGAGAGATGGAGAGAGACAAAGAAGAGAGGAGAGAGATGGAGAGGGACAAAGAAGAGAGGAGAGAGATGAAGAGCGAAAAAGAAGAGAGGAGAGAGATGGAGAGAGACAAAGAAGAGAGGAGAGAGAGATGGAGAGCGAAAAAGAAGAGAGGAGAGAGATGGAGAGAGACAAAGAAGAGAGGAGAGAGATGGAGAGGGAGAAAGAAGAGAGGAGAGAGATGGAGAGAGACAGAGAGAAAGACAAAGAGAAAGAGAGGAGAGAGATAGAAAGAGATGAAGGCAGACAGAGAAAACGTGAGAGAGAAGAAAGAGAGAAAGAGGAGAGAAAGAGAGAGAGAGAAGAAGAAAAAAGGAGTGAGAGAAAAAGAGAGGGAGAGAGAGACTAAGAGAGAGAGAGAGAGAGAGAGAGAGAGAGAGAGAGTTTTGATGAAGTGATTGTCTAAAACAAGACATATTTCAACGTAATAAAGTTTATTTACTGAAGCGTACAAAGCATGAAAAGTGCATTGGAGGTGAATGCACATTAGTATTCTGTCTGTCTAATTGGTGCTTCCATTCCTTGGTATTGGTCATGTCGTTGAACATGGCATCAAGTGAAGCAAAACTTTAGCAATAACAATTTCACTTTCTTTTAGGGCAAAAAAAAAACAAAAAAACCCCACCACCACTACCCCTCCCCCCGCCAAATAAACAAACAAACAAACAAACAAAAGTAATAAATAATAAAGTAGCTTCTTAGCCATGCTAGATGCTTATGCCGAAGTAGATAAGTATAGCCATAAATATAATAGATGGGTATAGACAAGTGTGGTTAATGGATATAACATAAGCGTTCAATATTTTGTGTACTATTACTATGCGTGTTTGTATGCATATATGAATATGTATTGTACATATATATATATATATATGTGTGTGTAATGTGTATGTCTATATATATATAAAGGTATATATATATATATATATATATATTATATATATATATATAATATATATATATATGTATATATATATATATATATATGTACATATATATATATACATATATATATATATACATATATATATGTGTGTATATATATACATCATCATCATCATCATCGTTTAACGTCCGTTCTCCATGCTAGCATGGATTGTATGTATATATATGTGTGTGTGTTTATATATATGTATATATATATATATACATATATATATATGTATACATATATTTATATATGTACATACATATATATATATATAATATATATATATATAATATATATATATGTATATATATATATATATATGTATACATATATTTATATATATGTACATATATATATATGTACACACACACACACACACACACACGTATATATATATATATTTCTTTCTTTAGACTCCAGCCGGTTAGACGACGAGGGTCCCAGCTGATACGATCAACGGAACAGCTTGCTCGTGAAATTAACGTTGAAATGGTCTGAGCATTCCACAGACACGGTACCCTTAACGTAGTTCTCGGGGATAATCAGCGTGACATGAGAGTTGAACAAGGCTGACCCTTTGAAATACAAGTACAACTCATTTTTGCCAGCTGAGTGGACTGGAGCAACGTGAAATAAAGGTCTTGCTCAAGGACACAACGCGTCGCGCCGGGACTCGAACTCACAACCTTACGATATGAGCCGAATGCCCTAACCACTAAGCCACGCGCCCTCACTATATATATATATACATATATATATATATATATTATATATATACAGGGTGGGTGGAAAGTAACTGGGCATTAGAAATTGCTTAAAGAACTTTTAGTATCACCGAAGTCATGACGAGAACATTTTTCAAACAGACAACACTAATGGGGATTTCTTATTTTCTTATTGTCTTATTTCTTATTTCTTATTTTCCAGAAGGTTGGTCGCTTGGCTGTTCAGGAGCGAGCTAAGATAGCAGCACGCTATGAAGCGTGGCATTCCATCGTTTTGGTTCAAAGAAGGTGGCGAGCATGGAAATGTAAGCATGGAGCACTACGTCCAGAGACAATAAAACGTTGTCATGCAAAGCTGATGACCACGGGTTCTGTGAACGATGCAAGATGTGGCCATCCAACCGCATCCTGAGCAGTGGACAATGTGGCAACAGTGCAAGGAAATGTTTAATCATAGCCTGCAAAAGTCAATGTGCCAAGCAGCTCATGAAAGTGGACTAACAAGGCACACAATATGTTTGGTGTTGCATAGAGAACTGAATTTTCATCCATGGAAACCCTGTTATGTGAAGGAGATAGAAGCTGATGGGAGGACGTGGACCTCATGAATGGCCATCAAGGGTTACACAAAAGAGAAGGTATATAAGACAAAACCTTGTACACTGGAAGACTTGCAGACCTGGATTCAGGAGGTTCTTAATGATATCCCAGTCTGATTTCTGTTGTGCTTCTTATTTTTTCAGTGTCTGATGGTTTTCTTAGAGGATTTTTCGACTTACCTTTTCACTACAAAGCTGGCATCACATGTGCACTATTATAATTATAAAATAATTATCAAATTTATATATGTGTATGTATATATGTGTATATATATATATATATCTAATGAAGGATAAAATTTTTTTTTTCGAAAAAATATTCTTTTCCAAAAAAATTTTATCAATGGCCAGCATATCAAAAAATACCTTTAAAGGTTAAATCTATAAACAATTCATAATTAAGGGCAAACGAAAAAATTTCTAATGCCAGATATGCCGAAAAATTGGACATATTGTCCATTAACGAAATTTTTTCGTTTGCCCTTAATTATGAATTATATAAATATATATATATATATATATATATATATATATATATATATATATATTAATAGTAATATTAGGGAGTAAATCCAAATTTACAGGGAAAAATTAGATTTAGGATTAAATCTAATTTCACAATATAAATATAAATTAATTAGAGATAAAACCACTGTTTTCACTGTTTGATTTGCCTAATAGTGGTTTTATCTCTAATTTAATTTATATATATATATGTATATATATATATATATATATATATTGTTTGTGGAGACTTATTTTTGTAGTAAAAGAAATAGTAGTCCTTTGACTGCTATTTCTAATATTTTCGGTATGTGGTTTAAGCAACTTGTTGCAAAAAACCCTTATTATTATAATTATATAAATTTTTACCGAATATGGTCCTTTTCCATACCGAAATACTACTAGGTGAAATTTATTGATTTTATTAAATTAATTATATTTCACCCTTCATCTATATATATATAATATATATATGTACACATATATATATATTCTTTTATTTGTTTCAGTCATTTGACTGTGGCTGTGCTGGAGCACCGCCTTTAGTCAAGCAAATCGACTCCACGACTTATTCCTTCGTAAGCCTAGAACTTATTTTATCGGTCTCTTTTGTTGAACCGCTAAGTTACAGGGATGTAAACACACTAGCATCGGTTGTCAAATGATGTTAGGGAGGACAAACACAAACACACAAACATATACATATATATATATACGATGGTCTTGCTTCAGTTTCCGTCTACCAAATCCACTCACAAGGGTTTGGTTGGCCTGGGGCTACAGTAGAAGACACTTGTCCAAGGTGCCATGCAGTGGGACTGAACCTGGAACTATGTAGTTGGTAAACAAGCTACTTACCACACAGCCACTCCTGTGTATATATATATATATAGATATATATATATATTGTTTGTGGAGACTTATTTTTGTAGTAAAAGAAATAGTAGTCCTTTGACTGCTATTTCTAATATTTTCGGTATGTGGTTTAAGCAACTTGTTGCAAAAAACCCTTATATTATAATTATATAAATTTTTACGAATATGGTCCTTTTCCATACCGAAATACTACTAGGTGAAATTTATTGATTTTATTAAATTAATTATATTTCACCCTTTATCTATATATATATAATATATATATGTACACATATATATATATTCTTTTATTTGTTTCAGTCATTTGACTGTGGCTGTGCTGGAGCACCGCCTTTAGTCAAGCAAATCGACTCCACGACTTATTCCTCGTAAGCCTAGAACTTATTTTATCGGTCTCTTTTGTTGAACCGCTAAGTTACAGGGATGTAAACACACTAGCATCGGTTGTCAAATGATGTTAGGGAGGACAAACACAAACACACAAACATATACATATATATATATACGATGGTCTTGCTTCAGTTTCCGTCTACCAAATCCACTCACAAGGGTTTGGTTGGCCTGGGGCTACAGTAGAAGACACTTGTCCAAGGTGCCATGCAGTGGGACTGAACCTGGAACTATGTAGTTGGTAAACAAGCTACTTACCACACAGCCACTCCTGTGTATATATATATATATATATATATTATATATATATATATATATATATTATATATATATATATATATATATATCATATTTATGTATGTATATATCTATCTATCTGTCTTATATATATATATATATATATATATATACATTTACTAGTGGGGACGTGGTTAGTTTTAATTTATAGACTAGTTTATCAAATTTAAGAGAAACTAGAATATATCCTTTATGGGTAGGGTAAAACAGATAGACAATTTTAAGTGGCAGGGTCATAACCAAGATTTCTTTGAAGTAAAACCATTTGGTTCAGTAAGAATATACTTTAGACAAGAAGATAAACTAGTCTATAAATTAAAACTACCCCCCCTCCACCACTAGTAAATCTGAATAACAGAAATAAGCAGTGGTAAGCAGCGTCTTCTTTTG
Organism: Octopus sinensis; assembly: GCF_006345805.1. Classification (NCBI taxonomy): domain Eukaryota; kingdom Metazoa; phylum Mollusca; class Cephalopoda; order Octopoda; family Octopodidae; genus Octopus; species Octopus sinensis. The sequence goes on along the minus strand of NC_043008.1, from coordinate 22,231,439 downwards.
AAAAAATCTCAGTTACAACTGCCTTATCCTCTTGGTGGTTTTGGATAAAAAGAAAACTATAAATACGAATCCTTCGAATTTAACTAAATTCTATATTTTTATGCAACTGAAGATTGCTCTACATTTTAAATTGATGTAATGATTGCATTGTTCAATTAAATGGAGTCACATGAAACGATCGTACTGCATTACCTCTAGATATCCTTGTTGCCTATTTTGATTATATATATACACACACACACACATACTCATATATACAATGATCTTCTTTTAGTTTCTGCCTACCAAATCCACTTACAAGGCTTTGGTTAAACTGAGGCCACAGTAGAAGACATGTGCCCAAGATTTCCATGCCATGAGATTAAAACCTGAACCACTTGGGTGGGAAGCAAACTTCTTACCACACAGCCACAAACATACAGATGCACACATTGATGTGTGCTTAAAGCTCTAAACATTATAAATAGTTTTAGACGTAGTTAATAGATACCTGCAGCTCTAAGTATAATGACTAGTTATAGAGACAGGCCCTGATAGGTGCAGGCAAGGCTGTGTGATCAACAAGCTCACTTTGCAGACATGTGGCACTGAATCCATAGCAAGATGATGATGATGATGATGGTGGTGGTGGTGGTGGATGATGATGATGATGATGATGATGGTGGTGGTGGATGATAATGATGACGATGATGATGTTGCCAATGATGTTGATGTTGATGATGATGTTGATGATAGTGATGATGGTGGTGGATGATGATGATGATGATGACGACGATGATGGTGATGTTGATGATCATCCATGATCAAGTTGATGATGATGATGATGTTGCCAATGATGTTTATGTTGCCGATGATGTTGATGATAGTGATGATGGTGGTGGTGGATGATGATGACGACGACGATGATGGTGATGATGATGATGATGATAATGGTGTTGATGATCATCCATGATCAAGTTGATGATGATGATGATTATGATGATGATAATGATGAAGATGATGATGCACAATTATTAATTCTATGTTCTCACCTATGAAGAATGTGGCAAGTAGATAAAACTTCAAACCAAGCGTCTGCAATAATAATAGGTGATTAATTAAAGGTATCTAAGAATCTCAATTCCATCGCTCTACAGTCTGTTTAAATATTACACTAAGTACGTATTAACATAACTCCATTGTTACATTATCGAACACTTTATGATAATTAGTATAGAGAATGAAATGCATACAGCAGAGCATGATTAAGAAGGTGTGTATATATCTGTGAGGATATATATTTGGCATATGCTAAAGTATCCATACTGGCTGTGTGTTAAGAATCTTGCTTGCCAACCACATGGTTCTGGGTTCAGTTCTACAGTGTGGCACCTTGAGCAAATGTCTTCTACTATATATATATATATATATATATATATATAAATACAATGGGCTTCTTTCAGTTTCTGTCTACCAAATCCACTCACAAGGCTTTGGTCAGCCCGAGGCTATAGTAGAAGGCATTCAGGCAAGGTGCCATGCAGGGGACTGTACCCGGAACTATGTGGTTTGTAAGCAAGCTACTTACCACACAGCCATGTGGAGATATATATGGCATATGCAAAAATATCCATACTGGCTGTGTAGTAAGAATCTTGCTTGCCAACCACATGGTTCTGGGTTCAGTTCTACTCTGTGGCACCTTGAGCAAGTATCTTCTACTATAGCCTCAGGCTGACCAAAGCCTTGTGAATGGATTTAGTAGATGGAAACTGAAAGAAGCCTATTGCATATATATATATATATATATATATATATATATATTATATATATATATATATACTCTTTTAGTTGTTTCAGTCATTTGACTGTGGCCATGCTGGAGCACTGCCTTTTAGTCAAGCAAATCGACCCAGGACTTATTCTTTGTAAGCCTAGTACATAGTCTATCACCCTCTTTTGCCAAACTGCTAACGTGGACATTAACACACCAGCATCGGTAGTCAAGCAATGTTGGTGGGGGGGCACAAACACAGACACACAAACATACACACACACACAAACATATATATATACATATATACATATACAAAAGGTGGCGAGCTGGCAGAAACGTTAGCGCGCCGGGCGAAATGCTTAGCGGTATTTCATCTGTCGTTACGTTGTGAGTTCAAATTCCGCCAAGGTCGACTTTGCCTTTCATCCTTTCGGGGTCGATAAATTAAGTACCAGTTACCCACTGGGGTCGATGTAATCGACTTAATCCCTTTGTCTGTCCTTGTTTGTCCCATCTATGTTTAGCCCCTTGTGGGTAGTAAAGAAATATATATATATACATATATACGACGGGCTTCTTTCAGTTTCCGTCTACCAAATCCACTCACAAGGCTTTGGTCAGCCCGAGGCTATAGTAGAAGGCACTTGCCCAAGGTGCCACACAGGGGACTGAACCCGGAACCATGTGGTTGGTAAGCAAGTTACTTACCACTCAGCCACGTGGAGATATATATGGCATATGCTAAAGTATCCATACTGGCTGTGTGGTAAGAAGCTTGCTTGCCAGTCTCATAGTTCTGGGTTCAGTTCTACTGCGTGACACCTTGAACAAGTGTCTTCTACTATAGCCTCAGGCTGACCAAAGCCTTGTGAGTGGATTTGGTAGATGGAAACTGAAAGAAGCATATATATATATATATATATATACATATATATTTGTGTGTTTGTGTCTGTGTTTGTCCCTCCATCATTGCTTCAAAACTGATGCTGGTGTGTTTACATTCCCCGTAACTTAGCAGTTCAGTAAAAGTAACTGATAGAATAAGTACCAAGCTAACAAAGAATAAGTCCAGGGGTGGAATTCTTCGACTAAAAGGTAGTGCTCCAGCATGGCCGCAGTCAAAATGACTGAAACAAGTAAAAGAATAAAGGAGTGGCTGTGTGGTATGTAGCTTGTTTACCAACCACATGGTTCCAGGTTCATTCCTGCTGCATGGCACCTTGGGCAAGTGTATTCTACTATAGCCTCAGACCGACCAAAGCCTTGTGAGTGGATCCGGTAGACAAAAACTAAAAGAAGGCCATCATGTGTACATATATATATATATATGTAAAAAGCACCATCTGAATGTGGCCAATGCCAGCGCCACCTAGACTGGCTTCCGTGCTGGTGGCACGTAAAAGCGCTATCCGAATCGTGGCCGATGCCAGTGCTGCCTTGACTGGCTTCCGTGCCGGTGGCACGTAAAATGCACCAATCCAATCCAATCGTGGCCGTTGCCAGCCTTGCCTGGCACCTGTGCAGGTGGCACGTAAAAAGCACCCACTACACTCATGGAGTGGTTGGCGTTAGGAAGGGCATCCAGCTGTAGAAGCACAGCCAGATCAGACTGGAGCCTGTGCAGCCTTCTGGCTTCCCAGATCCCCGGTCGAAATGTCCAACCCATGCTAGCATGGAGAACGGACGTTAAACGATGATGATGATGATAAGAGAGAGAGAGAGAGAGAGAGGTTGCCAGATTGAATTGGAGCCTGGTGCAGCCTTCTGGCTTGCCAGCCCTCAGTCTAAGCATCCAACCCATGCCAGCATGGTAAGCGGACTTTAAACAATGATGATGATGATGATGATGATATATAAGAAGCAAAAATGACAAAGAAACAAATTAGCATACTTCATTAGCTTGCAGCTGTTTCCACTGTATATATATATATATATATATATATATATATAATGTGCACTCATATCTATGTATCTTTATATATTTGTATTTCTGGTTATTACACAAATTTGTGAACAATAAATTCATTGGTCACAAAGCTCTGGCACATGCTGACATTCACAATAAACCTCAAGAGGAAATGGACTGTGTGTGACATTCAAATCATTTAATGACATTTTAATCACTTCAGACATTTTTCCATCGCTATGTAATTATGGCTTGAATAATTTGATTCCAATAGCTTCTTTAATATAAAAGTTCCTGATATTTCTATTTCAAACTGCAATCTCTGTCCAGCAGACATTTAGATACTATTTTAGACTTGCAATTCTTTAAGAAAATTTCAAGAATTTCTAGTTTACATCTTTGCACTTCTTAATTCTATGTTACAACGACACAAACAAATTTGTTTCCTGCGTTTTTTTCTCCTCAAATTTCTAATCATCTATGTGTTATTTATCCATTTTCTGTAATCCAATAAGTTTCAATCACAGACACAACAACCCCAGGGAGTCGTATTAAGTCAATAAAACTATTGTGGTTAACAATTTTTACACAGTTATGTCAAATATTTAGATTTAGAGAGAGATAATCATGATACCCAGTTTCACACACAGAATGAAGTCATGATTCTTTGGCTATAGAATCTACACAAAATTATTCAGTCAGCTAATACAGTTCTTCAAAAAAGTGTTTGATACATTTTGTATATAATATCAGTCTTTAGGCATTGAGCTGGCAGAAACGTAAGCACACCAGGTGAAATACTTAGCAGTATTTCGTCTGTCTTTACATTCTGAGTTCAAATTCCACCGAGGTTGACTTTGCCTTTCATCCATTTGGGGTCGATAAATTAAGTACCAGTTGCATACTGGGGTCGATCTAATCGACTGGCCCCTTCCCCCAAAATTTCGGGTCTTGTGCCTAGAGTAGAAAAGAATATTCTCAGTCTTAATTATAATCCAGGAATGTCGTAAAAGACAACATTTTCTGCCATTCTGCTTCGGATAAAACAACAGAAAAAGGCAGAAAAGGATCCTTTTTTGCTCTGAGAGGACAATATGGAGTGATCTGATGTCTTACAGGGGCCTAAGGCTTCCAATATGTGAGTGGGAGAAGCTGTGTATAGCTGTTAAGGCTGAATCTACTACTGATACCATCAACAACCATAACCACAACCACAGCAACAGCAACAGCTACAATAATGGTTTCACATTTTGGCACAAGACCAGTAATTTAATGGGAAGGGTGTAAGCCGATTACATCGACCCCAGTGGCTCTACTGTTACCTATTTTATTGATACCCGAAAGCAAAGTTGATCTTGCTAGAATTTGAACTTGGAATGTAAAGACATACGAAACGCGACTAAGCATTTTGTCTGGTGTGCTAATGATTCAGTCAGTTTGCTGCCCTAACAACAACAATAATGATGATGATAATAATAATAATACTAATACTAATAATAATAATAAGAATAATAATAATAATAATAATCCTTTTTTTATTTTGGCACAAGGTCAACAAATTTGAGGGGTGGGGAAGTTATTTACATTGATCCCTGTGCTCAACAGGTATTTGTTTTATAGACCACAAAAGGATGAGAGGCAAAGGTGGCCACTGGAATTTTAATAATAATAATAATAATAATAACAACAACTACAACAACAAAATGAAACCATTGATCATGTTGTCTCCACGTGCAGTCTTCTTGTGCCTACAGAGTACCTCAACAGACATGATAGAGCTGCACAATATATTCACTGGGCACTTTGCAAAAACCTGGACTTGCCCCATGATAAAAACTGGTGGGACCACAAACCACCCCCAGTGCTTGAAAATGACCACATCTCACTCCTCTGGAACTTCACCATTCAAACTGACAGAAAGAAAGATGTAAATAGGCCAGACATTATATTGAAGACTTCAGACAAAAATCATGCCTCCTCATTGATATGACTGTCCAATTTGATATAAACGAATCTGTCAAGACCTACCAAAAACCGAGCAAGTGTAAAGATCTTGAAATAGAAATTGGCAAAATGTGGGACCTTGAGACTAAATCAATACCTGTTGTCATAGATACTCTAGGAATGATAGCAAAAGGGATTAATTCCTACCTAGCTGAAATACCAGGAAACCCCAAAATGGCAGAAATTCAAAAGATAGAGTTTGTGGGAACTACCCATATCCTACGTAAAATACTGTCTATGTCATCTAAAATTTTAAAACAAACTCATAATTGTCTTATGTATTCTAAAACATTCTCTAGAACAAAACTATGTGCAATACCAAATGTATGACATCCTTGGCAGAACACTAACATGAACTTCTAACTTGTCTCTTGAGGTTTCTGGGCAAGACTTGGAGCCAACTTGTACAAATACAAACATACAGATGCACACATTGATGTGTGCTTAAAGCTGTAAACATTATAAATAGTTTTAGACGTAGTTAATAGATACCTGTAAACTCTAAGTATAATGACTAGTTATAGAGACAGGTCCTGATAGGTGCAGGCAAGGCTGTGTGATCAACAAGCTCACTTTGCAGCCATGTGGCACTGAATCCATAACATGATGATGATGATGATGATGATGATGACAAGTCAAACATAAAATATTAATAATAATAATAATAATAATAATAATAATAATAATATAATAATAATAATAATAAATGCATTGTCGCTAAAAACCCACTACTCAGTAGTGATAAGGTATTTAATATGGCTGGAATTGTTGGAGTAAAGAGTGACAAAAGGTGTAGAGTCCTTCGCAACTTTGGTTCTGTGAAAAAAAATCTCCTCGCCAGCTTCCTATATCTCCAACTAATATTGATAAACATCTAAAGTGAGCAAGACTATACTTAAAAACAGGTTTCAAAAACATCATATTTACTGGACGAATCATGTCACATTAGATAGTCCAGATGAATGGACTAAAGGATGGGTTCTGTCAGGCCAAGGTGCTCCTATGATGAGAAGACAGCAACAAGGAGGTGGTGGTGTAATGATATGGGCTGGTATTGTTAATAGAACCATCATTGGACCATTTAAAGTTGATGAAGGTGTAAAACTCAACAGTAGGCCTACTAATTATAGTGAAGTCTTGGATCAAACTTTCTTTGAATGGTACAAGCGTCAGCCTCACAGTTTCAAGGTAAAAATGTATGTTTATACATGACAATGCTCCATCACATGCTTCTCACCTAAACTGTGAGTTTCTTGAGTGCAAATGATTTGCTGAAGACAAAATAATGGAGTGGCTACTGTCAAACCCTGACTCGAATCCAATAGAAGACCTCTGGTCAATCGTCAAACAGGAACTCTATGAAGGAGGCAAACAGTACAACAATAATGTAGAACTGTGGGATACTGTACAAAATATTACAGCTGCAGTTTCACCAGATCAAATTAGAAAACTAACAGGTTCGAAGGACAACAGATTAGTAGCGTTGATTGAAAAGAAAGGTCGTTATATCAACATGTAAATTGTTTCAACTATATATTAAACCATTATATTTTGAATTAGTAAAAAGTTCATTATGAGTTCACATATTTTAATTGTCCTGATATGTAGAGCAAATAACAATTCTAGCATTTGCATGATAACTTCAGACAGACAGTTTCAGTAAATTCTCAATTACTCACGAAAAACAGATCAGATGTATGTCAAATTTTGGTCACAATTAAGAAAGAGCATTTGTACCAATATCAGCTTCTTATGTACATGTACATTCATTCTATAAAAGAAAAACTGTTTTGCATAATATCTTCAGACATATATATATATATATATAATATATATAATAGAAACATTAAAATTACTAAGTCTCTCTAATGGAGATTACGGCAGCGTTACTGGAAATTAATAGTTATCGCCATACTAATATGGCAGTCTTATAAATATAAGACTAAAGCTGTCGCTGATTAGCTCCAAGAGGCCGCCGCCTCAAGCTAGCTATTTGACACACAACCTGCGTCCATTACAAACCTTCGAACAGGGGAGGTCAGCTGCTTTATCCTGCTAGTCAAACAGTTGCAGACATGTTTCAGGGTAGTTGCCCTTTATCAATGCAGCGTAGTCACACCCGAAGATGATCCGGTTTTTGACTGAAGATCGAAGGCTTCGAATGTCCCGTTCGTTTTTTTGTATCGTCTTCTAAATGTTTTGCGTTCTTGTCCCAGTTTGTGTTTTTTTACATTTATCCTATATATATATATAATATATATATATATATATATTGAAGAGAAATGGAAATTAATAGAAATTTTCACTTCCAGTGGTCTAGCATGTTAAAAATTTAGTCCAAAAGACTATGTATTAGTCAAAAGGTTATAGAACCTAGCTGTTCTTTCTAGCGTGTTGAATCCCATGAGTGGATTCCTTATGTGTTTAAATGTACACTGTATTTTTTGATTATATATATATATATAATATATATATATATGTAACCTCGTGTGTACCGTTGGCGATTTTTTTCCCTCTGTCTTCCCTTCTCTGGATCTTTCCTTCTCCTATGTTTCCGACAAAGAGCTCTGCTCGAAACGTTAAACCCTCCTTCTTTGTTCCATGTCCTCGCGTTGTGTTTTTTGTGCTTTCTTGTTTGGATTAACTATATATATATATATATATATATAATATATATATATATAAATACATACACAAAACACATACTTACATATTCACATACACACAATGTCTTTATATACCTACTCAGACATATAAATCTGATATAAAATATATATTATATATATGTATATATATATATATATATATATATATATATATATATATATATATCATCATCGTTTAACGTCCGTTCTCCATGTTAAATGATGATGATGATATATATATATATACATATATATAATATATTTTATATCAGATATATATGTCTGAGTAGGTATATATATATATATAAATACATACACACACACACATAATTACATATTCACATACACACAATGTCTTTATATACCTACTCAGACATAAAATCTGATATAAAATATATTATATATATATATGTATATATATATATATATATATATATATATCTATATATATATATATATATATATATGTATGTATGTATGTATATATATATATAGTTATGTGAGAATGCAATGCCTATAAAAAATCAGAATGTAAAGAGAGAAAAATAACAAAAGAAAGGTCTGAGTGTCAGGTCACTTGTGAACGTACTTGAGACGGAAAGTTTGATCATTATATGATCAATAATAAGATCAATTAGAAAAATAAAACTACAACAAAAAACAATAATAACCAGTTGAAGAGCTGGCACACTGCCATACATTTTATTGAGGTCGGTTATGTTGACCCCAGTACTTGACTGGTACTTGCTCTCTTGACTTCTGCAAGAATGGATATCTATGATTTGAAATCAGTAAAAACTATCATTTTTACTGATTAAGAAGTAAAGCAAAAAAAAAAAAAGAAAAGAAAAGTGATAAATAATCAATAAAATTAAAGAAAAAAAACGAATTAAAAGAGAACTTACCGTTATTTTTGTTGCTCCTCTTTTTATATTTTTGTTGTTTTTTTTCTCTCAGAAAATTAAAGAATATATTGTTGTAGAAATCAACCAAATGGTAAGTCCAAATATTGGGAACAGATTTTGATGATTAAAGAAAAATGTTCCATGAATCAATTCTCAATAAGTCAACTACTGGTTTATTAAGGAACTATAAAAGACTGATGCAAAGTCTGAAAGAAAATAGAAAAAAATTATGAATAATACTAATAATAATAATAATGATAATAATAATAATAATAATAATAATAATAATAATAATAATAATAATCATTAGTTTCTTTGATCTAGGTGTTGGGAAGACACTCGGAAAGAAATGGAAACAACATTGAAAGAAGAGGATAATAGTAATAATAATAATAACAATAATAATAATAATAATAATAATAAGAAGAAGAAGAAGAAGAACAATAATGGTTTCAAATTTTGGAACAAGGTCTGCAGGATTGGGGGAGGGGCTGGGTTGATTAAATTGATCCCAGTACTCAACTGGTACTTATTTCATCGACCCCAAAAATGATGAAGAACAAAGTCAACCTTGACAAAATTTGAACTTGGAATGTAAAGACAGATAGGATGCTGTCACACATTTCACCTGTTGAGCAAACAATTCTTATTTCTTTATTGCCCACAAGGGGCTAAAAATAGAGTGGACAAACAAGGACAGACAAAGGGATTAAGTCGATTACATCGACCCCAGTGCGTAACTGGTACTTAATTTATCAACCCCGAAAGGATGAAGGGCAAAGTCGACCTCGGTGGAGTTTGAACTCAGAATGTAATGGCAGACGAAATACCGCTAAGCATTTCGCCCGGTGTGGTAACGTTTCTTATTTCTTTATTGCCCACAAGGGGCTAAACATAGAGGGGACAAACAAGGACAAACAAGAGGATTAATTCGATTACATTGACCCCAGTTCATTACTGGTACCTAATTTATCGACCCTGAAAGGATGAAAGGCAAAGTCGACCTCAGCGGAATTTGAACTCAGAACATAGCAGCAGACAAAATACCGCTAAGCATTTCACCCAGTGTGCTAATGATTCTGCCAGCTCACCACCTTCCTTCTGATTTACATTGATAAATAGAAACTGTATGAGAGTACTTCATGTGTGTGTGTGTGTGTGTGTGGTGTGTGTGTGTGTGTGTGCGTGTGTGTGTGTGTGTGTGTGCGTGTGTGTGTGCGTGTGTGTGCGTGTGTGCCTGTGTATGTGTGTGTGTGTGATTGTATTTGCAATTATCTCTATGGCTGGTTGACTCCACTTGGAAAAAACATTCTGTGTTTATGTCCTGTAACTTAGCAGTGCAACAAATGGGTATCACTAAAATAAAGTACTACACTTTTAAAAAAAAGGAAAACAGCACTGAGTTTGATATGATTGATAAAATCTTCATGAATGTACTCCAGTATGGCCAAAGTCCAACAATAGAAAGATGTAAAGGAGGAATAAAGCAAAAGAGAGAGACACTAAGCTAGAATCATTTTTACAGTTTTGATTTTTATGTCATGCTTGCTATTTTCCTTGATAAGTTAGGTGAGAGAGACCTCATGACCACAACCTATTTCTTTACTACCCACAAGGGGCTAAACACAGAGGGGACAAACAAGGACAGACAAATGGATTAAGTCGATTACATCGACCTCAGTGCGTAACTGGTACGTATTTAATCGACCCCAAAAGAATGAAAGGCATAGTCGACCTCGGCGGAATTTGAACTCAGAACATAGTGGCAGACAAAATACAGCTAAGCATTTCGTCCGGCGTGCTAACGTTTCTGCCAGCACGCCGACCATGACCAAGACCACCACCAACACTAATACCACCACCACCACCACCAACAACAACAACAACAACAACGACAGCAACTACTCCACATGTGCAGTGAGTTGGTGATGTAAAATAGTGTATCTGTAGCCAATCAATCAATCAAACCCCAGGTAAAAATTGCCCCAAGCTAATTATAGAAGTGAACACACATAGAGGAAATGGCCAAGGGTCATTCATTGAGCTGATGGTGCAAGGATGAGGAGAAGGATGAGGATGAGAATGAGGTGGAGGAAGGCTACCTTTGGTGTTTTATTTAGTTATATATTGCTAAAGGTTATAATTTTGACAGTGATACTGATAGTTTAAGGAGGAAAAGGAAGAGGAGGAGAGGTTCCAATCTTTCCTTTTTTTTTTACTCTAGTTATATGTTGCTAAAGGTGACACCGGTGGCAGTGGTGACTACGATAATGAGGATAATGTTGATACAAAGTCACAAAGTAACTCATCATTCAGAAAAACACAAATAAAAACAAAAACAAAAACATTTCCACCAAAGAAAAACAAAATTGGCAAAAATGCAAAAAAAAATTCTTCAATATGTCGGATATGCCATTAGCAAGAATGTTCTTTTGCCTTTGCTTTCTAGGGAATCATTATATTACCTCTTTATGCATTTACATAAATTACTTAGAACAATAATGGTGTGACAGAGTAAAGATGGTACACATGTTGTCCATAAAATAAATAGGAAGAGAAAATGGAAGGAAATAACACATAGCTTGTATGTAAACTTACCAAAGTGTGATTTAAATTTAGTCTTTGGTAGTTGCTGTGTGTTAATGTCTGGGTGAAATATAGCAGAATAGCAAAACTGGCACCATTATTACTGTTATTACTATGTCTGAAAGAATGTCTGAAAGAATGATATTTATTCTAGTATAAATCTTTAGCACACTGTAGGTGCATCATGTCATCGTATGAGTTTTCTCCCCTGTAGTAACAAGGCAGTGGCAGGGGAGATAATTCTAGACAAAATGCAGTGTGTGAAAGGTTAAGAGGTGGTGAGCTGGCAGAACTGTTAGCATGTCGGATAAAATGCTCAGCAGTATTTTATCCTTCATTATGTTCTGTGTTCAAATTCTGCCAGGCCATCTTTATGAGGTCGATAAAATGAGTACCATTTGAGCACTGGGGACGATGTAACTGACTCATCATATCTTCCTAAATTGCTGGCCTTGTGCCAAAATTTGAAATCAATATTTATTCTGGCATTCTGCATCCTGAGTTCAAACCTCACTGAAGTCACTTTGCCTCTAAACCTTCTGAGCGATGATAAATGAAGTATTTGTTTAGTACTGGGGCTAGTTTTTCTATTTCACGCTTTCTCTCTCTCTCTCTCTCTCTCTGTCTTTCTCTCTTTCTTTTTTTTCTCACCATGTTTATGAATTCTACTTGTAGTTCAAAGGTCTAGCTTCGTTCGCTCTGATTTGACTAGAAAATTGTGTTAAAGACACATGTGGTTGTGGAATACCCAGCCACTAGCATGTTAATTTTATATGTAGAAAATTCAGTTGAGTAAACAATTGCCAAAACCAGTGGAATGTCCATCCAAAGCAGATCAATATTAGTCATAGAAGAGAGCATGAAGTCAGTGGTTTAAAATTTTCTTTTTTTATTCCATTGTCATCATCATCATCATCATCATCACCATGACAACAATGACCACCACCACCACAAATACCACTACCTCCTTCCACCGTCACTTAATATCTCTATTCCATATTTGCAAGAATTGGACATTTTAAAGAACCCACTGTTGTCAAAGGGCTGCTTCGTTTCCCACCGTCTATTTTGCCATGGTTTCTACACCTGGATGCCCTTCCTTGGTGCTTTTAACCAGGCACCAATGCTAGTGAAGCCATTATGCAGCTTGCAAAACTGTGTATTCTGAGGGGATGGGCATTTTAAAGCTAGGTGATGTGGGATAAAGCATGGCAACTATTAGAGAATGCAACAATTCTGTTAAGATGCACTGCTTCTGTTTCAATTAACTTTAAAAATAATAAAGAATGTATAAATATAACTGTATAAATATTAGCTGTTATTTGGAATGTAAGTTAACATAAAATTTTGATGGCAGGTTTTAATTTAGATAAACTTTAAAGAAAATTTGAATTTAGCAATATATAAAGAATTTTAAAGTTCAAGTGTTTAGTAAAAAAAAAAAGAGAAAACTGGGTCACTTTGTTTCAGTTTAAAATTAAATTATTAACTTTCACATAAAGTAGCCACAAATAAGGTAAGCTGATTATATAATCCATTGCTACTTTAAACTAAGTTTTAATTTAGATAAACTTTAAAGAAAATTTGAATTTAGCAATATATAAAGAATTTTGGTTAGTAAAAAAAAGCAAAAAAAATGGGTCACTTTGTTTCAGTTTAAAATTAAATAATTAACTTTTACTTAAAGTAGCCACAAATAAGGTAAGCTGATTATATAATCCATTGCTACTTTAAACTAAAGTTAATTCAAATTAATCCAGCATCTCTCTTAATGCCACACTTGTCTCCAGATAAAAAAACCCCCGAAGGATGTCATAGTATAGTATTTACGTAAATATTTTCTAAAAGAAATTGCTGTATATATTCCTGACATTTTGTTTCAGACTTTATTCAGCTGCTAAATTCTTCAGGTAACTTCATTCACAGCATTTTGTTTTTCTTTGTATTCTTATTAATTTTAAATTTGCTTTTGCAAATTACCACTTTTTTCCCTAAATTTAACTTAAAGGTAGATGTAAGGAATGTCAGTTATGTCTGGTTTATTATGAATTGATGCTGGATCAAAGATTAATTTCACAACATAAAATCTCGGCATGAAGTCAGAATTATATTTCAACAAAGTTTTTTCTATTCACAACGATGAAGATAATGAAGATGGTGCCGACTGATATCTTCACTAAGTGGAAATATTCTCTCCATATGCTATGTAGAATCATCATCATCATCATCATTTAATGTGTGTTTTTCATGCTGGTATGGGTTGTACAGTTTGACAGGGGCTGGTAAGTCTGGGAGTCACACCAGGTGGCTATATATATATATATATATATATATATATATATACACAGGCATGCAGGAAGTAAATAGACACCTTTAATTTTCAAAATTTGTCACACATATAACACACACACACACATATATATATATGCTGAGCTTCTTTCAGTTTTTAATCTACCAAATCAATTCAGCCTGAAGCTATAGTAGAAGACAATTACCCAAGGTACCATGCAGTGGGACTGAACCCAGAACCATGCGATTGGGAAGCAAACTTCTTACCTCACAGCCATACCTGCGTCTATGTACAAAATATATGTATATATATACTTAAACACATATACATGTATGTGTGTGTGTGTGTGTGTGTTCATATAAACTACAATACACAAATTGTAAACTGATTATTCACTTAGCTATTTGTAAATGTTTTTAATGCACAAAAATCGTCAAGAGAAAGTTAAGAACAAAACAAAACAAAAACAATAGTAAATAAATTAAGCAATTCTTTAGTCTTTCCTCACCACAAAAGCAGACAATATGTCTTTAATTGTCTCTGACTAAACTTCAGTCAACCAATATTCTTTAAAATTACCAATCCCAGATGAAAATCAAACATATATGTCACCTGCTAAACATATGTGTCAGCACATTTGTGTATCCATTTCACACATACACACACATACACACACACACACACACACACACACACACACAACACACACACACACACACACCACACACATGCACAAGCCCATACTCAGCTAAAGGCGTTGTGTATATATTTTGAAGTAAGAGTCAACAACGGTTATTCATTTGGTTTGGTTTGTATGTCTTGGTTCATTATTGTCAACTAATTCTATTTATCTTACTAACGATTGAGATGTTGGGAGAACTGACTGCAAGTAGAACGACACGATTATAACAGGGATCAAATGCTGCGAATCGATAATGGATTTTCTCGTTCCAATGTCAGTTCAATGATATTTGCTCACAGTATTGTCAAACCTAAGAAAATCATTCACATACATGAAGAGAAAAAAAAAAAGTTCAAAAGAAGAAATTATTAGACATAGCTCATAGGATGTGTCTGTCTCTGTGTCTGTGTATTTGTATGTCAGTTTGCATAGTACCTATACATTTCTACAGTTTTCAACAAATACACCCATTCCTTATGTGTCAAGGATGGTCATGCACTATAACTTTTGTCCAGAGCTCCCACATAAAGTGAGATGCAGGGAAAAAGAGTGTTTCACATGGGTTTTTCTCTAAAAACTGCAGTTTTCAACCAATTCTCTCCCTTTTCTCTCTCTGCTTATTTCTATCGTCTCTCTCTTTTTCTCATTCTCTGTTTCTCTTGCTTACATATATTCTCTCTCACCCTCTGTAATAGTTCCTCTCTTTAAGTCTATGTCTGTTTCATTCACTCACTCTCTCTCTCTCTTTCTGAAAATTGACTTCAGTATATTCTAATTTTGTCATGTGTAAATATCTTTACCTTCACGCTATTTGTATGTTCTCTCTACAACATTACTTTACTTATTTAAAAATTTTTTGTACTCTGTTTAAAAACACTATTTACACTTCTCCCTCAATCGAAAACTGTTGTGATACAACCAATAAGCCTTCATTACTAACCAATGAGAATTCAACCATGCCACTGAGCGTTCATGCATTAGAAAAAGATATCCTAAAGTGGCTCAAGTTTTTTCACTCATGCTATTTTCTTCTAGAGCTTTATATGCTGAAATGAGGTTTGTAATTTATGCTTACAAATTGATTTCCTTCTGTGATATAATATTGTTTCACTTTTATTCTTTCACTTTCTAATATGTGTGTGTGTTTGTGTGTTCAATACAAACGAACAATAAAGGACATTTTATACCACAATGACGACGACGTCACTTAGATGAGTGTGTATGTGTCTTTGAGTGTATGTGTGTTGGTGTATGAGTGTGTATGTCTTTGTGACTGTGTGTGTGTTTCTGCATTAGGTACATTATCAAACATACAAACACATCTATGCATACATATACACATGTGATGACTGACATGTGTGAATGTATGTCTGTATGTGTCATTCTTACTATATGTATGTGGCTGTATGTGAGAGTGTATGTGTGCATACCGTCACATTTTATATATAAATGTGTATGTACCTGTGAGTGTGTGTGTTTGCACACCTGTTATGTATGTTATTAATCACACACATACATCCACACATACATATACATATGTGACAAGAACAGCTGAAGGTGAAACTCTTGACAAAAAACAATTACGTGAAGGGTCCAAGTTATATAAAAATACACATCTACCATTCAATTAACAATTCATAATTATCGCAGCAGTTGCATGGTTGGAAGGTATTTACACTTTATTTATATTTGGTTAATTTACACTGCATACAAAAATATAGACATCCTACATTCATACAACTGCTTACAAAAATAGAGATTAATGTATATTTTTTTTCCATGGTCATAATTTTTTGTTTAAAATATTGGAAAAAATATGCCACCATAAAAAAAACCTAATATCTTCAAAGCAAGGAGAAGTGCAGAAAACCCGAAGGCGAGTGTCTCAAGAGATAAGAAACATGAAACTGTCGTATCATCAGCAAAGCCCATGGCCTATGTCAATGGGTGTAACCAGCCCATATATATATTTAGTAACAACAAAAAAGGGAGGATCAGAATTTCGATCATCCCCACGTGGTCAGTTGTAATGCCAAAAATATATCATCATCATCATCCTTTAACGATGGGTATGTGATCATGAATTAAAAAATATACTGAGATCAAAGTTGGTTATGCATTCATGCTTAGACATGTTTTGTATTTATATCATCATCATCATCATCGTACTTTTATGTTCGCTTTTCATGCTGGCATGGGTTGGATGGTTTAACTGAGGACTGGTGAGCCAGAGGCTGCACCAGGCTCAATTTAATCTGGCAAAGTTTCTACTGATGGATGTCCTTCCTAACACCAACCACTATGAGAGTGTAGTGGGTGCTTTTATGTGCCACCAGTATGAGGGCCAGTCAGGCGATTCTGGCAATGACCACACCCAAAAGGTGTTTTCCCGTGCTACCTGCATGGGAGCCAGTCCTGCGGCACTGGCAAAGATTTTGCTATCATTTGTGACGGATCCAAAAGCTTGCTTGGCAAAACGTAGCTTTCCAGAAGACTTATCCAAAAAAACTAACTTCAGAAAAAGAAATGTTAAAATGTCAATGATTTTGTAATTCCTTCAAGTCTTAAACCAGGCTTCAAATACTTTGTCTACTTTTTAAAACATTTTTTTTAAAATTATTTTTTACATTTTTATATTTTTGCTGTGCTGCAGAGAAGAATTAAGAATAAAATTAATTAAATTCTAGAGATGAACTAAATGGTTTAAATGAATTCAAGCCATTGACTTTTCAAATCCATACTTTGATATTAAAATAGTATGGCTTCTTTAAAAGCTAAAAGGTTGAAATCTAGAAAAACAAATAAATATATAAATATGTAAATAAAACAAGGAGAAAATAACAAAAAAAAATCAATATGAATCATGGTAATTTAGTATTTTACATAACTTCAATAAAGGTTATTTTAAACTCGTCAAATTTCTTCAATTTCACTTTTTCTCTACTTTTTGATATTTCTTAAAAAGAAATGTGGAATTGTAGTAAAGGTAACTCAGTGGTCTAAAGGAATTACCAATATATCGGTCATATTCGTTTAGTATTCTGATTTAAAAATCCAGCAGATATAATTTTATTTTTCATCTCTTCTTGTTAAGTGTGACTAATATATTGTGTTTTCTAGCATACTAGTTGAAGTTTCCAAATCTTTATTTACAGTTTCACCCCACAAAATAAAATTGACTTTTACGCCTAGATTTTGGGTGATTTTGGAGAACCAAAAGTTCTATGCGAATGCAACATGATAATATGTTTTATGATCCTGCTAGGTTGGAAATCAAAGTTGACTTTGATGAGATTTGAACAAAGAGTGTGAAGAGAGAGAACAAATACTGCAAAACATTTTTTTTTGTCTAGTTACCAAAGCCACAAGGGAAATCTTCCTAAGATTAAAACTCCAGTCTTTTATATTATAAGAGGTAATATTTCTAATGTTCTGGTATTTATTTTCAACAGCCAGATTAAGCATACTCAATGTAAATAAATAAATGCATAAATGAACTTTGTTAAAAGGTCAAATATTGTCCGGGCATATTTAATCTTAAAAAGGCCATTTTCACTGTGGTTTGTCATGGAGAAAAATTCTCGTTTTAGTAGGCAAATAGTGTATAATGCCAAAGAGTTGTCCTGCTTGATATCTAATACTGACATGAGCATAAAGAGCTTAAAATGTTTATATTAGTCTATAGTGGGTGCGCTGAAATAAAGTTAGTGTTTTACATCTTTTCACCTAAAGTGAAATTTATTTTTCATGGCAAACTGCCATGAAAATGATTGGCTATTTTACAGGTCAGCTATATCTCAAGCATATTGGAACTAAAGAAAAAATTTCTTCAGTTCTCAAGACTGCTTCTTGAGCCGACCATGTAGCATGGTTATAGGTGCAGGTGTGGCTGTGTGGTAAGTGGTTTGTTTCCAGGTTCTGTCCCATAATGTGGCACATCAGCTAAGTGTCTTCTACTATAGCCTTTGGCTGACAAAGCCTTGTGGATGGATTTGATCAAAGGAAATGGAACGAAGCCCATTGTATCTCTCTTTCTCTCTCTCTCTCTCTCTGTATATATATATATATATATATATATATATACCTGTGTAAATTTCTTTGTGTCTGTGCTTTTTGCTCCCCCCACCACCACCACTGGGCAATTGGTGTTGGTACATTTATGGCCCTGTGACTGTTTGGAACAAGAAACCAATAGAGTAAATGCTACTAAAATTCTTCAAAATGTTGCTCCAGCATGACCACAATCCAATGACCAAAATAATTAAAGAAAAAAAAACAAAGAAAAAAATAAATAGAATGAGGTGAAGAAACAAGAAGAAGCAAGCAAAGGAATTGAACCGGTGATTCACAATTCATGTCGGTTCAACACCTCACCCAAACACTTGGCTACCTTTGTTTGTCATCCTCTTTTTATTCTTATGATATCCATTAAATTTGAATGTGTCTCAGAAGAAATATATCTTGATTTGATAGAAATAGTCTCCTTTCACTTCTTATGTCGTCCTTTGCAAACTTCAATTTTACATGTTTACATCTGTTAAGTGATGTTCAGACAAATGTAAAATTTCCAACAATGACTGTCTTCTTCACAAAGTGGGAACCGTCTGCTGTGTCTTTACTATCTGCCGTGTCTGCTCGTCAGGAATTTGGCAGCTGTGAAGCAGTAAACATTCTTTTCCCAGTTCGTGATGTAATATCGGAAAAAATATTCTTTAAATGTGATCTTCCCAATATACATGGTTGTCTATAAAAGCAGCAGAGGAAATCACACATAGTTGGCTAAACAATGAAGACCTTTGTAATGATGATGATGTTGATGATGATGATGATGATGATGATGATGATGATGATGATGATGATAATGATGATGATAATGATAATGATGATGATAATGATGATGATGATGATAATGATAATGATGATGATAATGATAATGATGATTATGATAATGATGATGATAATGATAATGATGATAATGATGATAATGATGATGATAATGATGATAATGATGATGATAATAATGATAATGATGATAATGATAATGATAATGATGATAATGATAATGATGATAATGATGATAATGATGATGACGATGATGATAATGATAATGATAATGATGATGATGATGATGATGATGATGATGATGATGATGATGATGATGATGATGACGACGACGACAATGTCTTACATGGTCATAAGACCATACATGTTGTTGTTCAGATCCAGGTCAGATCCGATGTAACAGATTTATTGATCAAAACCACTCCTGCTGAGCCCATCCTGTCTTTTGTAAGCATGTTAGAATACATTGTGAAGGTGCGTGGCTTAGTGGTTAGGGGCATTCGGCTCATGATCGTAAGGTTGTGAGTTCAATTCCTGGCGATGTGTTGTGTCCTTGAGCAAGACACTTCCTTTCATGTTGCTCCAGTCCACTCAGCTGGCAAAAATGAGTAGCACCTGTATTTCAAAGGGCCAGCCTTGTCACACACTGTGTCACTGAATCTCCCCGAGAACTACATTAACGGCACACGTGTCTGTGGAGTGCTCAGCCACTTACACGTTAATTTCACAAGCAAACTGTTCCATTGATCATATCAGCTAGGACCCTCGTCTTTGCAACCGATGGAGTGCTCCTTTTTAGAATACATTGTTTAATCTGGCCCTCCTCTTTTAAGACAATAGAATGTGATTTCAGTAAGAGTTGGCTGTTGTTTCTTGCAAGCCAAGTGGCCACACAGAGGTTTCTTCAATGGAGGTTCATAAGGCAACATATTTATAAAAGAATCAATTTGTGGTTTAATACTAAAACATTGGTGAGACAGAATATCTAAGATTTGATTTTTGCTTGTTTTAAAGGAAGTGCCCATGGCATTTTTCAGAACTTCTGAGACTTGGAGAAGAAAGGAGGAAGCTATCCTTATACTGAAGACCTGATATTTGCAACATAGAAGACTCTGCCAAGGTGGGGATATTAAACAGGTCAACAGAATTGGTCTACAACTCAAAATGAATGAAAATGGATTTTTTGTAAAAATCCCTTCAATGAAAACCAGTTGCCCCCAAAAGAAAATGTACAGATCCTGAGGAAAAATTCATTCCAAACCAGAGGTTTAAAATTCCTAAAACATATTGCCAAAAAAGAAACCAGAAATCTTCGAAAGATTTCCTTTAATACATCCAAAGTGAGACTTGCAAATACTTGAAAATGATTCCAACTAGGTTAGGCTAGAACACCTGTGGCACTGGCCAAGGGGTGTTCTATACTACACACTGAAGCACCCGTGTCATGCTAGTGCCACATAAAAAGCACCCAGCACTCTCTGTAAAGGGGTTGTCATTAAGAAGGACATCCAGCCATAAGAAACCATGCCAAAACAGACAAATGAAACCTGGTGCAGTTCTCCAGTTGGTCAGCTCCAGTCAAACTGTCCAACTCATGCCAGCATAGAAAATAGATGTTTAATGATAACGATGATGATGATGGTGATGATGATGATGATGATAGTGATGGTGGTAGCAGTGGTGGTGTCAGTAAGTATCCTTGGTGTCAGACTGAGCCTACGAAAATTGTAGAATAATAGGTTGTAGAAGGCGGCGAGCTGGCAGAAACGTTAGCATGCCGGACGAAATGCTAAGCGGTATTTCGTCTGTCTTTTCGTTCTGAGTTCAAATTCCTCCGAGGTCGACTTTATCTTTCATTCTTTCGGGGTCGATTAAATAAGTACCAGTTAAGCACTGGGGTCAATGTAATCAACTAAATCCCTTTGTCTGTCCTTGATTGTCCCTTCTATGTTTAGCCCCTAGTGGGCAATAAAGAAATAAGAATAATAGTTTGTAGACAGTTTCCGTGGTTTTCACTACATTCTACCATTTATGTGTTTCCAGACAATCAGGTCTCCTATTCTACTTGCCAACGGAATGGAAAACTATACAATGACATCCGGACTCTAATAATCATCAACATCGTCATCATCATAATCGTTTAACGTTCGTTCTCCATGCTAGGATGGGTTGGATGGTTCAACTGGGGTCTGGGAAGCCAGAAGGCTGCACCAGGCCCAGTCTAATCTGGCAGTGTTTCTATGGCTGGATGCCCTTCCTAATGCCAACCACTCCGTGAGTGTAGTGGGTGCTTTTTACGTGCCACCTGCACCAATATAGTAAACCAATATAAATTCCTTAGGGAGAATGGTAGTATGACCTAAATTCTGCTATGGTCAAATTTTAAACTTTGGCTAATTTTAGAACAGAATTCCGAAGACAAATAAGCTGATGCTCACACATACTTAAAAAGAAAGACACATAGGGCAATTCAGCTTCAAGGCAAAACACACACACTCACACAAAAACTCATCCTGCTATCTTAGTTTATAATGAACTCTCAATCTATTAAGGTATAAAGAAATATGTCGATTTTGGCCCTGAAGAGATTTCTAACTTTGAATTCATAATACAATAATTAATTGTAAAATGAATGAAGATAGACATTGAAATGATTATAGGCCTTATGGGATTGACAGTTATGCAAATTAATTGATTTTACTGTAATCAAACTCTCCATTTTCTTTATATTATATATATATATATATATATATATGTATGTATGTATATATGTTAAAATTTTATTTTAGATATAGGGTAAAAATTAAATGTTAATTTTTTATCAGTGGCCAGCGTGAGTAAAAATGTCCATAGACTGCAAATATTATTATATTATAAGTGTGTATAGAAATTAAACACAAAGGGGAAGTCACTAAGTGGTTTTCCATCACGCTAGACATGGGAGTTAAATCCCAAACCACGAAAAAGTTATTCTTATTTTAGCACATTGAAAATAAATGAAGGTAGACATTGAAACGTACATATGTATATATATATACATATATATATATATATTATATATATATATATTATATATATATATATATATATATATCTATATATATATATAGGAGAGTATTGTAGTTCGCTTGAAGCATTGTGTATTGTTTGTAAAGAATAAAATTATTTGAATGGTACAACAATGCACTATAATACAGACAATGGGCTATATACCTGTTGTAATTTAGTCATCCATAGTCTGATATGATATTTTGGAATAATATTCCTTCTTCAGATATTCTTAGACAGAGCCGCTGCTATAATCGGTTTTCTAACAGCTTTTCCTTTTTATCTTCCTTTGGAAGTGTCTCAGCGGTGGTCTCATGATGCTTCTTCTGGAATTCCTCATGAGAAGCGTGTGAGGTTGGCCATGTCTCAATCTCGTGTGTGCTCGTACATCTGTAGCACTATCCTCAGATTCTATCCCTTCAAACTTTGGTTTCCAATATTTTTTTATTTTTATTCAGCTCGCAAGTTCGTCTGTCCCTTTTAAATGTTAGTGTTTTGCTGTCCACTTTGAGGCAGACCTTTCAGTTGTCACTGCCTGATATTTATGATTGATCTTCCAAAATATTTCTTTCTCAACTTACTCAAGATCTTTTGTTCTTTATAAATGGGAGAGAGAGAGATAGAGAAAGATAGAAAGTAAGAGAGTGGGAAAGTGAGAGAGAAAGGAGAGAGAAACAAAAAGGGAGAATGTGGCGATAACAAACAGAAAGTAACAACCGCATCCTCACCCATGTGAAGAGGGGGTCACCTTAAGCTAGTATATATATATATATATATATATATATATATATAATATATATATATCTAATGTAGGATAAAATTTTTTTTGAAAAAAAAATTTTATCAATGGCCAGCATATTAAAAATACCTTTAAAGGTTAAATTTATAAACAATTCATAAATAAGGGCAAACGAAAAATTTCTAATGCCAAATATGCCGAGAAATTGGCATATGTGGCATTAGAAAGTTTTTCATTTGCCCTTATTTATGAATTGTATATATATATATATATATATATATATATATATGTGTCAGATTGGAACCTGGTGCAGCTCCCCAACTTACTAGTTTTCAGTCAAACTCCAACCCATGCCAGCATGGAAAACAGACCTTAAACGATGATGATGATGATGATATACAAGGGGAAAACGAAAGAGAGAGGGAGAGTTTCTGACAATAGTGCTACTCTCTAGAAGTGATTAAAAGGCCTTGTTTGGAGGTGATTTGCAATGAAGTAATTGTGTATTTAGGACTACACTATTAAAAGTGTCCTTCTATTAAAAGTAAGATGCCTGAGTGTGAGTTGATGAATGTTCAGTTGTTATCTCTAACAGATAGAAACACCATGCAAAAGCTTCTTCTTTGAGCTTAGTTCATGATATTGTTGTTAGTAGTGATGATGGTGTTATTAATAATGGTTATGATTCCAATAATGCTGAAGTTTAGTGTTTGGCTTTTAAATAGCATTTTTAATTCGTGTTTGATTATTAATTTTTTAAAATATAATTTTGTTCTTTCCGCACTTTCCGTTAATGAAAATATTCGTTTTATCAATTTCAGTTTTAAAATTATAAAAATAAATGGTGTAAAACATCTTGAGTTGAAACCTCCATTCTTGATCAATAACTAACAGCGTTAAAAACATAAAATTAACTATTATCTTTTTTGGTATGTAATAAAACTAACACAGAATTTTTTAATCAACAGTAAACTGCCAATCAAAAACCAAAAAAAAAGAACAAAAACAAACAGTATAAATATAAAAGTATACGAACGTTAATTGAACTAATTTGATCTTAGCAGACGTTGATCACTGAGCTTTTGATGTTAAGAGCAAATTCAATTTATTTCAAACCCTCTCTAATACAGGGAAGATTTTTAAAGAACTAACAGCCACCTGTCATGGTTGTGATGCTGCTGACAGTTTGAGTTTGGTTTCTGTTTGATGTCATAGCAGAACAGTCAATATACAACAAACCAAAGTGGTGTCTAATGAAAATAAATATTCCTTCAATGCAAATGACAGTAACAAGTTTGACCAATCAAATGCCTTCTTTTGCCAGAAAGTATAGACATTGATTTAAAAGGTTAAAAAATCTAAAAAAAATAAATTGGTTGAATGCTTGAATAATTCTTTTCTTGAGATATCAAACTAGGCTAAAAAAAAAAAAAACTGCATGAATGTAAAAAAAAGAAAAAGAAAAGAAAAACAAGAAAAACAATAAATAAATGCATAAGAATTGAGCTTCCAGTTTAGAAATGCAGCTATGTATGGAAGCAAAAAGAAAAACAAAGAACATGAAAATAACAAGATGAAAAACATGACGCTTTGGATGTAATTCCTTTGTCCAAAAGAGAGAAAGAGACAAGAAGAGTAAAAAAAAAGAGAGAGAGAAAAATTGGAAAGAAAAGTGAGATGCGAAATAAAACATTGAATTAATTATTACCTATTAAGGCTACATTAAAAAAACCTTCCTCAATAAGCAACAAAATGTAATTGAATTTGTTGTGAAAATGTGCTTTGACTGAAGATACTTGCTTAAGGTGTTGTGTGATTAAAACATGTGGAGGACATTACAAATGAGATGTGTAAAACCTCTCAGCATATTTCTAAATAATTACTGATTTGGGATACTATCAAACAGAAATCATCATCATCATCATCATCATCATCATTTAACGTCCGCTTTCCATGCTAGCATGGGTTGGACGATTTGACTGAGGTCTGGCGAACCAGATAGCTGCAACAGGCTCCAGTCTGATCTGGCAGAGTTTCTACAGCTAGATGCCCTTCCTAACGCCAACGACTCTGAGAGTGTAGTGGGTGCTTTTACATGCCACCGGCATGAGGGCCAGCTTGGTGGTACTGGCAGTGACCACGCCCAAATGGTGCTTTTTATGTGCAACCTGCACAGAAGCCAGTTCAGTGGGACTGGCAACGACCTCGCTCGAATGTTTCATGTGCCACCAGCACAAGTACTAGAAAGGCGATGCGTTAACGATCACGCTCGAATGGTGTGTTTAACGTGCCATCAGC
This sequence comes from Octopus sinensis, assembly GCF_006345805.1. Classification (NCBI taxonomy): domain Eukaryota; kingdom Metazoa; phylum Mollusca; class Cephalopoda; order Octopoda; family Octopodidae; genus Octopus; species Octopus sinensis. The sequence continues at coordinate 22,205,738 of NC_043008.1, read as the reverse complement.
ATGAAGGTCATCTTGTTGCTCTGGCAACAATTTCACTCGTATGGTACCCTTAGCGCTCCACTAGCAATGGATGCCACTCACCGAGTTTGATTTCGATATCAGTGAGTCTGGAATGGTGCACTGCAGTATATTGGTGTGCCACAGGTGGTATCTAGGTATGTCGCAAATATTTAAAAATATACTTTTAGTCTTTAGAAAATATCTTGTAAAAGCATTTGCTTATAATTTTTGTTAAGCAACGATTTTCTGCATTTTGTTTTATATTTTTGACATTAAAACAGATTTTCTTTTCATTTTTCATGTGAAGTGTGGCATAATTTTTTTTTCTATTTGATCGCCAGAGCATCACAAAGACAAAAAGATGGAGAACCAGAGAAATATGAACAAAGAGCTATTTAATAAATATGTCAATTATAGCAATAATGCAGATTATAGCACAACTCTAAAAATATATAAACCACAATATTTGCAATATTTTCATATGAAAGTAATATTTATAATATTGCTATATAAAAAATGATAATAATCCATTATAATATTTCTTTATGAATATACAGATTGTAGCATTTGCTTATAAATATACATTTAAAAAAAAAGATATAACATTGTTTCATATCATTATATTTGAGGATGGTCATTTTGCCAATAAACACACGCACTGTTTATTTCATCTTCACTTATTATCATTATTATTATTATTATTATTATTATTATTATTATTATTATTATTATTAGTATCATTATTATTATTATTTTATTATTATTATTATTATTATTATATTATTATTATTATCATCATCATCATCATCATCATCATCATTATTATTATTATTATTATTATTATTATTATTATTATTATTAATATCTGTTTCCACAAACACTTTCAAATCAAGAGTCTGGAAAAATAAATACATAAACATAATTGTCTTATTAATGAAGCAATTATAATCATCTCAGTTTCGAGATTAAATGCAGTGAAACTGTATTTCATAAGAAATAGCTAAAGGAGCTGACATCAGGTAGAGCATCTAACTATTAAATAAAACTGCAAGTGTCCTCTCCAATCCATGCCACCATGGAAAAGTGGACATAAATACGATGACAATGACGACAATGATGATGATGATGATGACAGTGAGGATCTTTTTTTTACTCTTTTAGTTGTTTCAGTCAGTAGACTGCAGCCATGCTGGAGCACCGACTTTAGTCAAGAAAATCGACCCCAGGACTTATTCTTTGTAAGTTTAGTACTTATTCTATCAGTATCTTTTGCCAAACTGCTAAGTTACGGGCACACAGACACACCACCATCGGTTGTCAAGCGATGTTGGGGTGGTTCAAGCACAGACACACAAACATATATATATATACACATATATGACGGGCTTCTTTCAGTTTCCGTCAAACAAATCCACTCTCTAGGCTTTGGTCAGCCCAAGGCTATAGTAGAAGACACTTGTCCAAGGTGCCACGCAGTGGGACTGAACCCAGAACCATGTGGTTGGTAAGTAAGCTACTTACCATACAGCCACTCCTGTGCCTATGATGATGATGATATCAATTAAAACCCTACTCTGTATGTGAGTAGCCATTCAGATCCTTGATAAAAACCTGCACTGCTACCCCTGCTTCTCATAGAGCAATCCCTTCCTCCCCAACCATGTAGCTGACCCTCACCTTCCCAAGGTTTGTTGCAGGACAACCTCAACTGTGCAAATGGCACATAAAAAGCACCCGGTCTACACAGTAAAGTGGTTGGCTTTAGGAAGGGCATCCAGTCATAGAACTCATACCAAAACAGACATTGATACAGCCCTTGAACACATCAGATCCTATCAAACCATCCTTCTCTTACCAGCATGGAACATGAACGTTAAATGTTGATGATAACAATAATTATATTTCTTCTTATTGATATCATTTATAACTTTCATTTGTAAATATATCAATTATATAAAGATATTATACTGATACAAAATGTAATGTCATCTTTTAATGTTAAAACGAAATAAATTTCGGCATTGTATCTTGGGGAAAGAAGAAATAATTATTAGATTCCAACATAAATGGTAAAGCAGCTAAATAAATTGTGCTCTGGTGTCCCTTGACAAATTACCTCTGGGAAGTCTGCTAATGGAGAAGTCTTCAATCTTCAATTAATTAATTGCTACAACAAGAAAAATAAACTATCACTAGGAGACATTGGAAACTTTGTAAGTTGATATATCAGTAGCCACACCATTAAAGACAGTAGCATATGGAGTGAGCCATGCCAATGTTAACTGAAACTTTGAAAATAAACTACAAAGAAAATTGCTACTTATGAGAAAGAAATGGCTTTCCATCTCACCCACCCAATCAGCTACAGTTAAAATCATTAACCTAACCATAGATGATGGACATTGAAATTTCTGAAAGTCATTCATGGAAAAATGATATAGACAACTGTTGTGTCAACGCCCCCAGATGTTGAAATAGGCTAGCCCAATACGTAGATATAGAGGGAGAAGTCTAGATGTCGAGGAGTTGGGCAGAGGTCATCCGAATGTGTGATATAACAGAAATGATGAGGATTTCGTAGCTCACACAGTCACTGTGTAGTTTTGCGATATAACAATAATACAGGTACAAACAGTGTAATATACAAAGCCATATACTTGCACACTGGGCATATACTAAATACACACACACACGTGCACACACACACGTGCACACACACACGTGCACACACACACGTGCACACACACACGTGCACACACACACGTGCACACACACACGAATGCAAATTCCATCCTGGTAACCAACTGTTTGACAGAGATGGACATCAAAATTGTACTGCACCCTCACTACAATCCCCAAGCTGGAAGAGAACTTCAGGGACATCTATTTTGAAGACATTGACAAGATGAAAGAAGCTGTGACATGGGCCCTGGACATGTTCACCTTCGAGGACTTCCACAGGTCCTTCACAAAATGGTTGGAGTGCTGCAACAGATGCATTGAAGACAGAGGATCTTACTTCGAGGGAGATTAGGATTTTGTACATTTTTGAAATTAATATACTTCACTTCTGAAAAAGTCTCAAAACTCTTGGAATGTATGTTGCACATCGATGGCTTGAAAACAGGCAGTCTTTCATCCTGTTGTTTACTGTTAATTCTAAATTAGAAGCTTCAGCCATTCCTTCTTTCCAAGAACTGTTTTTCTCTCATGATTCTTTGTTAGCATAGATTTTTATTAAAATTTCACTCCTATAGTTTTGGACATGGCTGTGTTGTAAGACATCTGCTTCCTAACCACATGGTTTCAGGTTCAGTCTCACTACAAGGTACCTTGGGCAAGGGGCTGCTACTAAATCCTTGGGTTGTGGGCTGACCAAAGCTTTGTGAGTGGACTTGGTAGACAGAAACTGAAAGAAGCCCATTGCATATATATATATATATATATATATATATAGTTTGTGTATATATATGCAGGTGTGTGTGTGTTTGCCCCACCCCCACCCACTGCATGGCAATTGGTGCTGATGTATTTAAGTCCCCATAACTTAGCAGTTTGGCAAAAGAGACCAATAGAATCAGTATGAAGCTTTAAAAAAAATAAGTACTGGCCTTGATTAATTCAACTAAATTTTCTCAAGGTGGTGCTCCAGCATGGTTGCAGCCTAATGACTTTACACAAATGAAAGACAGATACTGAGCAATCAATAAATGTTCAAACCAAACAACAACCACATTGATTCCACTATTCTTATAAAGGTTTATGAATACGATAATCACTGCCTCTTCACTTGTGACCCACTTGTAAATGAAAAACAGATATGTAAACACAGATAAGTCTATGCACATATAAATTTGTACATTCTTATTCCTTTACTTTTTTCAGTCATTTGACTGCGGCCATGCTGGAGCACCACCATTTGTTGAACAAATTGAACCCAGGACTGATTCTTTGTAAGCCTAGTACTTATTCTATTGGTCTCTTTTACCAAACTACTAAGTTATGGGAGTGTAAACACACCAGCATTGGTTGTCAAGTGATGGTGGGGAAACAAACACAGACACACAAATACACAAACACACACACACACACGTGTGTATGTGTGTGTGTATATATATATATAGAGAGAGAGAGAGAAATAGATAGGTTTAAGAGACAGAATCACCCTCAAGCAACTCAATCATCATTGAATGACATT
>NC_043008.1:22179040-22199040 GCF_006345805.1 Octopus sinensis | reverse complement strand
CACATACACACATGTGTGTGTATGTGTGTGTACATATACATATAATATACATATGCACACGCACATACACATGTACACGTGTGTGTGTGTATGTATGTGTATAAATATACTAACATATGCATAAATGGCTTTCAATTGTGTATACATATATCTATGTTATTATATATACATACACAAACATGTATACTCACACACAAATGTATATTCATATATTAATGTGTGCATATGAATATATGTCTATATATATATTCATACACACACATACACCCACACTTAAATAGTGAAAATAAATGGATCTCAGGTTTTGCTTCTAAGTATCCAAGCTGTTCAAACTATTTAAACAAATGAACTGCCTACTCATAGCATTATTGTACATGTGGCTGAGTATTCCAATGACACTTGTATCTAGTAATGCTGACCTCGAGAATTACAGGCATACAGTCTCTGTATCTCTTGCAGTTTTTCCCTCTACTCAATTTCTTGTAAGAGGCTTGTGACAACTTGAGACTCTAGACAACTTGAGACTCGGCGTAGATGTCAAGCACATATCTCTCTGTATATCTGTCTGCCTGTCTGTCTGTCTATGTAGTTTAGTTTTTATCTTTAACGAGTTCAAGTCATTGGACAGCAGCCATTCTAGGTCACTGCCTTAGGTTAATTTTTTTACTTTTGTTTGACTGTGGCCATGCTGAGGCACAGCCTTTAGTCGAACAAATCGGCTCTAGGACTGATTCTTTGTAAGCCTAGTACTTATTCTATTGGTGTCTTCTGCCAAAATGCTAAGTTACAGGAATGTAAGCACATCAACATCGGTTGTCAAACAATAGTGGGAGGACAAACACTGACATATATGCACACACACAGACACATAGATAGATAGATAGACAGATAGATAGATAGATAGATAGATAGATAGATAGATAGATAGATAGATAGATAGATAGATAGATAGGTAGATAGATAGATAGATAGATAGATAATAGATACATACATACATACATACATACATACATACATACATACATACATACATACATATATAAACATATATCTACAATGGGCTTCTTTCAGTTTCCATCTACAAAATCCACTCACAAGGCTTCTGCTGGCCCAAGGCTATAGTAGAAGACACTTGCCCAAGGTGCCACACAGTGGGACTGAACCTGAAATTATGTGGCTAGGAAGCAAGCTTCATACCACATAGCCACTCCTGCACCTCCATATTATTTTTGAATTTTTGTCCAAGGAATTACAGGTAGGAGATCCCATACATATTTTCTACATGTATATACCTGTTATGAATTTATCATATTTCTGATATTCACAACCACCACCACCACCACACCATCACCATCATTATTTAATGGCCATATTCCATGCTGTCATGGGTTGGATGGTTTGACAGGATCCAACGTGTCCAGAAACTGTATTGAGGTCCAATGTCCTCTTTGACATAGTTTTTATTGCTGGATGCCCTTCCTAATACCAATATTATTAGTATTAATATTGATATTCTGTGCCTCATGGAAGCAGAGTGTCTGAGTTCCTTTTGAGCATTTGGTCTCACAGAGACAAAGTGGCTGAGTTCCTTTTGAGTGTTGGGTCTCATGGAGGCAATGACCAAAACCTTTGGCATCATGTCATGCATGAGAAGAAGACCCATCAAGACAAGCAAAACCAGTTGTGCCAGCTACCAGTGTCACGCAAATGGCACCCATGCCAGTGGCACATAAAAGCACCCATTAAACTCTCGGAGTGGTTGGCATTAGGAAGGGCACCCAGCCATAAAAAACCATGCCAAATTAGACTGCAGCCTGGTGCAGCCTTCCAATGTGCCAGCCTTGGTCAAACCATCCAACCCATGCCAGCATTGAAAATGGACATTAAATGATGATGATGATGATGATAATATATATATATATATATTTTTCTCCAACCACTACTTTTCCAATTGTCCTAAAGAAGGGGTCCGTACCCCAAAATATAGAAATATAGGGTAAAACTGCCACTTAGTTTTCTTTTCTCTTCTTTTTGTAGTTCACTTTGTACCTTCTCACATTGTTCCAGCCTTACACAACAAATCTCTCTAATTCTATCTATCAATTTATCTGTCTGTCTATCTATCTATCTATCTATCTATCTATCTATCTATCTATCTATCTATCTATCTATCTATCTCTATCTATATATATGATGGACAGTTTCTCTTGACCAAATTATATATATATACAGAATGTGGTGAATGTATTGCTGTCTAAATTACGCAGATATTAAATTAGTACTGACATCTCATTTTAACGGATATACTTACGAAAATTACATAAAAGTATCTTGAAATACTAAAGAGTAAATTTGTCCAATGAAATCGCCATTGACTTCAACCACAGCCTCCAGATGACTTCGAAATCCCCTGCAACTCTTCTGGACTGTCACCTTGTCTAAGTTGGTGAATGCTACCATAATCCTTGCCTTTAGTTCATCTTTGTTGTTACAAAGAGTTTTATTGGTCTCTCGCTCAACTGCACCCTACACAAAACAATCAAGGGGATTGCAGTCTGGGGAGTTAGGTGGCTAGATGTTAGAGGTGATGCGGGCGCAGAAATTCTTTGATAGGCATTACTGGGTTCTCCTGCCTGTGTGGCATGGTGCAGAGTTCTGTTGCTAGATATAGGGTCTTCCAGCAGCCACCCTTTTCACCCAGGGCAGTACTACTTCCTCCAGGCACTTAATGTAGGTCTCCATGTGTGGGAAGATGAACGGAGGCATAATGTCACCATGGCTAGTGATCACTCCAAACACTAGGATGTTGACTGGATATTTGATTTTTATCACTCTCTGTACATATCCTTAGATTGTGCTTACCTCAGATTGACACCCAAGCACTCTGAAATGTCTGTATTGCAGCTTGAATGCCAAGCAGTACAGCATGTCATTTCCAAATTTCTGGCAGAGTGAATTGCATCATGGTGCTGTTTTTCTGACATACGGTGCCCAACTGACCCTACTGTACTAAAAAAAAATTCAAAAACAAACAATGTGCTTGTGCGAAATCAAATAATATAAATTTACCCATCACACCTTATATATATGTGCAGTTTCTATCAATCAAATTCATTCAAACTCATTTTGCTGGCCTGGGTTTCTAGTAGGTGGCACTTACCCAAGGTGTTGCAAAGTGGGACTGAACATATAATGAGGTGGTCATGAAGTAAACATCTTACTGAAACTTATCTCAAATATTCTTTTCTACTCTAGGCCCAAGGCCTGAAATTTTGGGGAAGTGGGCCACTTGACTAGATCAACCCCTGTATGCAACTGGTATTTAATTTATCGACCTTCAAAGGATAAATGGCAAAGTTGACCTCAGCGAAATTTGAACTCAAAACATAACAGCAGACGAAATGCCACTAAGCATTTCGCCCGGTGTGCTAATGTTTCTGCTAGATTGCCACCTTCATATCTCAAATATTGCCTTTCTAACAATGACCATCACAATGAGTAAATACCAACCCACACACTAATGTCTCTAATATTTATCCAATACTATCAAAACTATTACCAATAACACCACCACCCCCACCCCCACCCCCACCACCGCCGCCGCTGCCACCATCACCACCATCACTGCCACCACCACCACCATCATCACCACCACTGCCAACATCATCACAAATATCGCTACCACAATAGATACTAAAAAACTATAACAGATAGAGAAATACCAGTAATACCATCTCTGCTACTACTACTACTACTACTACTACTACAAATTGATTAAAAGGAAAACTTTACTTAAACGAAAAATATGTTTCCCATATGTATCTAATCAATAATTCTCTCCTCTCTATTGTTCTGTGCATTCAAACAGTGCATGCATAAAAGACTGCACATCTTTTATCTCTGCACATTTAAACACTACTTCTAAAGACTGCGCATTTAGCACACTACGTACTTAAGTGATGCACAGTTAACACCTTTACGCACTGCACATTTAAATATTGCGCATATCATATATTTTAACACTGCTCATTTAAACAGTATGCACTTAGCAGCTGCACATTTAGATGCCATATATTTAAATACTGCACATCTAAAAGACAGCATATTTTTCTTTCTGTATGTTTAAACACTGCATTTGAATACTCTATATTTAAGCACTGCACAGTTAGGATATTTAGGTACTAAATATTTAAATATTGTACTGGTGTCGGCTTAAACTATTTGACTAAAAGAAATTCTTTGAGTTGGTGCCGTAGCATGGACATAACCAATTGTGAGTGATGAGAGATGGATACAGACACTAAGGTACACACACATACAAATACACACACACACACACACACACACATAGGCATACACACACAGAGGCAAACAGAGGCAAACACACACACATAGGCATACACACGCAGAGGCAAATAGAGGCATACACACAGAGAGGCACACACACACAGAGGCACACACACACACACACACATAGGCATACACACACAGAGGCAAACAGAGCCACACACACACACACACACAGAGGCACACACACACACACACACAGAGGCACACACATACACTTACAGAGGCACATACACACACACAGAGAGGCACACACACAGAGGCACATACGCACACACTCGCACACAGCCACATACGCACACACAGACATATGCAGAACATTGTTTTCAGTTTATGTCTACCAATTACACTCAAACATCATTTGGTTGACCCCATGGCTACAGTAGAAGAGATTTACCCAAAGTGCCATGCACAGGATCTTAACCTGAAACCATGCCACTGGGAAACAAGCTCCTTAATCACTCAGCTTTAAATTCAGAAGACTCAATTTTAATTAATCAATTAATTAATTAATTAATTGGCCAGTTCTGGTGACACAAAAAAGACACCCAGTACACTCTGTAGAAGAGTCAGCATAAAGAAAAGTAGCCAGTCATTGGAGCAAAGCCAAAATAGACTAAGGAACCAGGTGCAGCCCTCCAGTTTACCAGCTCCTGTCAAGCTGTCCAACCCATGCCAGCATGGAAAATGGACGTTAAGCAATGATGATTTTACTCTTTTACTTGTTTCAGTCATGTGACTGTGGCCATGCTGGAGCACCGCCTTTTAGTCGAACAAATCGACCCCAGGACTTATTCTTTGTAAGCCTAGTACTTATTCTATCGGTCCCTTTTGCCGAACTGCTAAGTTACAGAGATGTAAACACACCAGCATTGGTTGTCAAGCAATGTTGGGAGGACAGACACAGACACACACACACACAAATATATATATATATATATATATATACATATATACAACGGGCTTCTTTCAGTTTCTGTCTACCAAATCCACTCACAAAGCTTTAGTCGGCCCGAGGCTATAGTAGAAGACACTTGCCCAAGGTGCTACGCAGTGGGACTGAACCCGGAACCATGTGGTTGGTAAGCAAGCTACTTACCACTAAGTTACGGGGATGTAAACACACTAGCATCGGTTGTCAAGCAATGTTAGGGAGACAAACACAGACAAACACACATAAATACATATATATATGTATATAAAATGAGATAGGGGTTGAAAATTCAACCCACCATGGGATAACATATATCCAATATACTGCTAGAGAGTATATAGGCATACTTGTCCTCACGGCCGAAACAGCTGTCAGATATGATATAATTATATATTATATTTTATATTTTATATTTCTATTTCCTTGTCTAATTATATTTACAATACATTTTGTATAATGCCTTTGCTGTTATGTAATGGTGTAATAAAGTATTGATTGGGTATCATCTGATGGTTGATGTTTGATTGATTTAAGTATGTTTCTCCATTTTCTAATTTTGTATATATATGTATACATATATACGATGGGCTTCTTTCAGTTTCTGTCTACCAAATCCACTCACAAGGCTTTGGTCGGCCCGAGGCTATAGTAGAAGACACTTGCCCAAGGTGCCATGCAGTGGGATTGAACCGGGACCCATGTGGTTGGTAAGCAAGCTACTTCCCACACAGCCACTCCTGCGCCTCCACACAGCCACTATTTATTTTTGTTCTAGCAGTGGCTGTGAAATATTGTTTTTACAAGGTTAGAATCAGTCAACTTCAGTTTAAATTCTATGTTTACCATTGATCCACCAGGAATATATCACAGTATCTAGAAAACAAACCATTAAAAAGTTTTCGTGATGATATCCATTGTAGCATTAACTGTTTCAATAAGCATTTGGGATATCGACATGTCTTTGAATGAGAGGAATCATCTAAAAAGTTATATCACTTACTTTTAAATGAAAAGAGTTAAAAGAACTTCTGCTATTGAATTACTTTCTCCATGCCGACTGATATTTTCAATGTGACATGAAGGTATCAATTTCTGGGAGAGTTTGTTAAGTATAACACAAATTGTCAGATCTATTTTCTTTTACATTTATAGAACTATTAACCAGATATCTTCGGTCTGCAATAAAATGCTTTTTATTGGCTTTTCCACCACATAATTGTTTCTCTTCCTTATAACGATCTTTAAATTGCAAATTACAGCCTAATGGAAAAGTGGAATAATGAGTTCTGGAATTAGAACAGGACAGGACTAGTAATGATTCTTGAGAGAAATCAAAAAAAAACCTATAAAAAAATAAAAAAATAAATAAATAAAAATAAAAGCAGTTGGTACACTACTGGATTATCAACTAATAGATTTTGAGTTCAAACTCATTCTTTGTATTTTGTTGTATATTTACTTCATTGCGCATTTATTTCTATAACTCATGCCAGCAGTCCAACCCATACCAGCATGGACAATGGACATTAAATGATGATGATGATGACACAGTCTTACCTGGTTGACAGATATAGGTAACAGATCTTCTAAGTATGGAGACTGTGATAGAATTACTTATTAACTTAAGTCCTTCTCCCCACCCCCATGGAGCATAATCCATTAGCAACCTTTCTCCAATGTTCTTGCCCATGGATTGTCCTCACCCAGGTCTTGTTGGTTTTGAATTGCCATCAGCACATCTATAACTTTGCTTTTTTCTCTAGGTAAAGACGTTGGCCCTACACAAATCCAATTTTACCCCCGGAAAGAGGTGGTTCATATTAGTCTGGCCTCTATCTCTTGACCTGTCCAGCATGGGAGACCCTACTAGGAGCTTGCTCTCTGCTGGCATGGCTCTGAGGGTCATTACAGCTTGGCACCTAGGAAGACAAATCTATGCTGACAATCAGCCTCATAGGTTGGTTAAACTGCTTGGAGTCTAGTTCAGTTAAGATATGCAGATGGATTGGGACTGGATGAAGTCATGAGCATGGTGGGCAGCCACACACACAAATGGGTTGAAAGGAAGCTATCCTTATTTTATTTTTTTTTTTTACTTGTTTCAGTCATTTGACTGCGGCCATGCTGGAGCACTGCCTTTAGTCAAGCAAATCGACCCCGGGACTTATTCTTTGTAAGCCCAGTACTTATTCTATCGGTCTCTTTTGCCGAACCGCTAAGTTACGGGGACATGAACACACCAGCATCGGTTGTCAAGCGATGATGGGAGGACAAACACAGACACACAAACACACACACATACATATATATATACATATATACGACAGGCTTCTTTCAGTTTCTGTCTACCAAATCCACTCACAAGGCTTTGGTCGGCCCGAGGCTATAGCAGAAGACACTTGCCCAAGATGCCACACAGTGGGACTGAACCCGGAACCATGTGGTTGGTTAGCAAGCTACTTACCACACAGCCACTCCTGCGCCTTATGTGCATAAGTGAATACATACATATATATACATATGCACATACATATGCATACATACATTCATACATACACATAAATGCATACATAGATACACATACAGACATACATTACAATGCATACATTAAAAAGTATATAAAACTTAGCTTGAAACACTATATGCTTCCTCAACCAATCAGTAACACCCAAATATTTAAACGCTTTGTTTTAGCTACTTTAAAAACTTCTGTATGTCCATGTATAATATTGGTTTCAAGTTTTTGCACAAGGCCAGCAATTTTTGGTGGAGGTCTTGAGTCGATTACATTGAACCCAGTGTTCTATGAGTACTTATTTTTTCTGACTCTAAATGGAATGGATGGTAGAGTTGACCACAATCAAATTTGAACTTAGAATGACCTTGGTGGAATTTGAACTTAGAATCATAGTTAATTGAATATTACAGCAACACTTGTCTGTGCATAGCACAGTCCTTATCCTCATATATCTGTGTTAAAGACACTAGGTTATATCAGTCCTGTTTCTTTAATATTGATAAAGGGCTTCTAAGTTCGAAATATTGTAATCTAAAGTAAAAATGTAAACTGTAGTTTTGCTTTTGTTTCAACTCCTAAGCATAGTACAGACTCTCTAAAACAATTCATAGTAATTTTTTCAGTTCTGACTTATGATGCCTTGTGTAAATCATACTACACTGGAGTGTGTGTGTGTGTGTGTTTATGTGTGTGTGTTTATGTGTGTGTTCATGCTAGCATGAAAAATGGACATTAAACGATGATGATGATATATATATATATTTACAAATATATGTTATAATTCTGCTTAGTCATATATGTGTGTGTGTGTATGTACGTATTTGTGTATGCATGTATGTGTATGTATGTATATATGCATGTATGTATGTATGTATGAATGTATATATGTATGTATGTGTGCATGTGTGTGTATATATATATATATATATATACTCACATGTATATAATGTACATATACATACAAACACACATATTTATAAATATATATATATACATACACACATACACACACATATGCATATATACCTGTATATATACACACTCACAAACATATGCACATGCACATAAACACAGATATTTGCTGTTTTGTATTTGTGCTATGTGTCACGTAATATAAAAACGAGAAGTGGAAATCTTTATCTTTGAACTTATAAAAGTTACATTAAATGGCGGTTATGCTTGTTAATCCTCTATAGATTATTATTTGTCTTGAGAAGAAAAGAAACAAACACACACAAAATAAATAAGCAAACAAGACAAAAACAAAAATGTTCTTAGCTTCAAAGGTTGCGAAGAATCTAATACTTTAATCATCGTAAAGGCATCGAGAAACAACTTTGACATAACTCAGGAAAGTTTTTCAAAGAAATAATTTGCATATCATGTAAGACGCACTTAAGAAGATTTTACACATCTACATGCGAAGATACTTAACTAAAAGGATCTACGTCGGCTTTAATGATGAGTGTTGTGGTACTGTGGTGGTTTGATCATGTGTGGACTAGACTGGACCGGACTGGACTAATTTACATGTATTACATCATCATCATCATCATCATCATTTAGCGTCCGCTTTCCATGCTAGCATGGGTTGGACGGTTCAACTGGGGTCTGTGAAGCCAGAAGGCTGCATCAGGCCCAGTCTGATCTGGCAGTGTTTCTACGGCTGGATGCCCTTCCTAACGCCAACCACTCCATGTAGCTGAGATTTCCATGGACGGTCAATGGCTTTGTTTTTATTATCATTGTCATCATTACCATTTTGTTGACTCTGAATGGAATGAATAGAAGAGTTGACTACATTGAAATTCCCTGTGATGCATTGTGTCCTTGAGCAAGACACTTTATTTCACACTAGCAGTATCGCTTGGGGTTGCTCGGGTTTGTAAGGGAAATAACTATATAAGCATTTTTAGAGAGTTATAGCAAAAAAATAGCAAAAAAATGCATTAAAAATGGAAAAAAAATGATGGTAAAATTTTTTTTAAATCGTTGACACATCGTAGACATTTTTAGAGAGTTACTTCCCTTATTTAATAGCGAAAAAATGCATTAAAATGGAAAAAAATGATGGTAAATTTTTTTTTAAATCGTACTCATCATAGACGCACGCTAATACACAGAAGGGCTCGATATGAATCATGACTATAAGATACCTGGTTTTGGTTAAACTGCACCGCAAAATGTGGGAGTAGTTAGGAATCTAAATCGTAGGAGACAGACAGCACACAACCTCACTTTTATATATAAAGATTACTCCAGTTCACTCAGCTGGCAAAAATGAGCAGTACCTGTAATTCAAAGGGGGGGCTAGCTATGTCACGTTCTGAGTTATGCTGAATCTGCCTGAGAACTACATTAAGAGTATATGTGTCTGTGGAGTGCTCAGCTACTTGCACATTAATTTCACAAGCAGGCTGTTCTGTTGACTGGATCAACTAGAACCCTCATCGTAGTAACCGACAGAATGCTGGCTATATTGCTGAATCAATAATATAAGTGGGAAAACATGTAGATGCCTGAGGCTTCAGTGGCAAACAAACCTGAGACAATCTGTTTTCATGAATTAGGGATGTTTCAATGTAAAATATTAAGGAAAATTTGGATCTTAAGTTATGCTATGTAGGGAATCATCAAGAAAAAAAAGTGGTGCAGAAGTGGCTGTGTGGTAAGTAGCTTGCTTACCAACCACATGGTTCCGGGTTCAGTCCCATTGCATGGCACCTTGGACAAGTGTCTTCTACTATAGCCTCGGGCCGACCAAAGCCTTGTGAGTGGATTTGGTAGATGGAAACTGAAAGAAGCCCATTGTATATATATATATATATATATATATATATGTATGTGTGTGTGTGTATGTTTGTCTGGGTTTGTCACCCCAACATCACTTGACAACCAATGGTCGTGTGTCTATGTCCCCGTAACTTAGTGGTTCGGCGAAAGAGACCGATAGAATAAGTACTAGGCTTACAAAGAATAAGTCCTGGGGTCGATTTGCTCGACTAAAGGCGGTGCTCAAGCACGACCACAGTCAAATGACTGAAACAAGTAAAAGAATAAAGAAAAGAACAGAATACTCAGAATATTGCAGACAGAAGTGAGAAAACCTCAAACGTGTCCCAAACTGAGGTTAAGCATCCAAAGTTTACATCACTAAGAATTAGAAGCAAATCTGCCAGTTATCCTTAGATCTAGCTCACATCACCAGTATACATATTCACCCTTCACTACAAATATGCTGATCGCTTCTGTTCTTTGTTATTGAAGAAATTTCCTTCCTAAAGATGATGTCTGTTTATAACATACATAATTCAAACTGAAACTTTGTAATTAAATTGTGTCATTCCATGGAGAACTGGCATTTTGTTAGTTGAAGGTTAGTGAATCAATAATTACTTAATTATAAAAATTATTTAGAATCATATATTTGCCATATATACATCTAATATTACCTAATCTATGTAAATATTTAAGTATAACATAGATTCTTATAATATATCAATTCATTCCTTATATATTTTAGCAGATTCAAACACGAATGCTATTCACTGTTGTATTCTGTCATCAGAGAACATCTTTTAGATAACTGCGTTCATAAAATATGGGATCCATTGATATAAGGGTTATTTGAGACACTGCAGTTTTTTTAATCTAATTGAGGGTCTCTTTAGTGAAAGCTATCCTGGATCGATGAATCTAAACAAAAGTACAGGTATAAGGAAACAAAGTTTTGCATCATTGAATTGCATGTTCTATGAACACATATTGGTTAAAGAGAGGAGATATTCTCTGGTGATGAAATACAACAATAAACAGTATATTCATGTTTGAATGTACCAGAATGTCAACAAATCCAGAAATCCTTTGGCAAAACTCCATTTTGGCTGCTTGTATTTGGGATTGTCCTCCTTCCGTCACTACCCAAGTTTCAATGATGGTAAGCATGGAAACCAAATCGAAAATCGTGAGTTTGGCTTTTTATCTTCTGGGGACTGAATGCTGCAAACTATACATTACCATGCCAACACTTGTGATCTGAGCATCCAATTCAGCTTCCTGCTTCTCATCACTTCTGAATACAGCCAAGATATATATACATTTTTCCACATGTGATAACATACTTTTATAATCCTTTACAAATTCTGAAGCATCTAAGGGTCTCTGAGAGAAAACTTGTTTTGGCAGATAATTTTTGCACAGTAATGTAATACATGTATGTATATGCAAGTGTGTGCATGTGTGCGTCTGCATATATATATATATATATATATATATATACAAACACTCACACACACGTGTGCACATATCTTTCCTTTATATTTTACTTGTTTCAGTCATTTGACTGTGGCCATGCTGGAGAACTACCTTTAGTCAAACAAATCAACCCCAGGACTTATGCTTTGTAAGCCTAGTACTTATTCTATTGCTCTCTTTTGCCAAACCGCTAAGTTACAGGGATGTAAACACACCAACATTAGCTGACAAGCAATGTTGGGGGGACAAACACAGACGCACAAATACACACACACACGCACACATATATATATACATGACAGGCGTCTTTCAGTTTCCATCTATCAAGACCACTCACAAGGCTTTGGTCAGCCCAAGGCTATAGCATAGCAGAAGAAACTTGCCCAAGGTGCCATGAAGTGAGACTGAACCTGTAGCCATGTGGTTAGGTAGCAAGCTTTTTACCACACAACCACTTCTGTGCCTATATATATATATATATATATATATATATATATGTGAAATAGAAAGATGAATAATCTTGTAGTAGATTAATCAAAAGTTTAACCGGTACCTTAGTAGCAAAAATCACAGCAGTAAACAGCACGGTTGGAGGTACAACCATATGGTGTTGCAACCGTGCGTTGGTGCGGATAATTGAAATTAAAACATTATTGGTGAATTGAAGAAATGGAGCTGAACGCAGATTGAACAGAAATCGTTTTATTTCATTCTACACGTGTTTCGAAAGGCACAAATTACCAAAATCCGATTGAATAATGGGACCATATTGTGTCTTTCTCTTCAGGAAGAAAATAGGAAATCCGTTGGAAAAACAAAAACAGAACAGAGGCGGAGCAAAAACAAATCGAACTATCAATTCAATTATAATATACATATATATATATATATACATTGGTGTATATAGGCGTAAGAGTGGCTGTGTGGTAAGTAGCTTGCTTACGAACCACATGACTCTGGGTTCAGTCCCACTGTGTGGCACCTTGGGCAAGTGTCTTCTACTATAGCCTCAGGCCGACCAAAGCCTTGTGAGTAGATTTGGTAGATGGAAACTGAAATAAGCCTGTCGTATATATGTATATATATATATGTATATGTATGTGTGTGTGTATATGCTTGTGTGTCTCTGTTTGTCCCCCCAATATCGCTTGACAACCGATGCTGGTGTGTTTACGTCCCCGTAACTTAGCAGTTCGGCAAAAGATACCGATAGAATAAGAACTAGGCTTAGAAAGAATAAGTCCTGGGGGCGATTTGCTCAACTAAAGGCGGTGCTCCAGCATGGCCACAGTCAAATGACTGAAACAAGTAAAAGAGTAATATATATATATATATATACATATATATAGATACATTTATAGACATACATGTCTATATGTTCATATATGATGATATGATGATGATGGTGATGATGATGTAAATATATATTGATACACATACACACATACACACACATACACACATATATGCATTTATGTATGCACGTTTTTTTTTTTTTATAGATTTGTTACACATGTCCAAACTGACGTAAGCAGTTATATGTGGAAGCTGCTGGTAGCATTGTGCTTTCTTTTTTTGCTCTCTGTTAGTCCGACACATATGGAACGGTGAGGTGTAGAATAACACAAAACAGTGAGAGAAAATGAGAGAGACAGGAGGAAAGACTTCACCACGAGTGAGAGGGAGAGAGGGAGAGAGAGAAAGAAGCAAAGATATGCAAAACAGTCATTGTTTGTGAGTGAAACACTACTCTTTTACTCTTTTACTTGTTTCAGTCATTTGACTGCGGCCATGCTGGAGTACCGCCTTTAGTTGAGCAAATCGACCCCAGGACTTATTCTTTGTAAGCCTAGTACTTATTCTATCGGTCTCTTTTGCTGAACTGCTAAGTTACGGGGATGTAAACACTCCAGCATTGGTTGTCAAGCGATGTTGATGGGGTCGAACACACACACACACACACACATGTATATATACATATATACGACAGGTTTCTATTCGTTTCCATCTACCAAATCCACTGACAAGGCTTTGGTCTGCCCGAGGCTATAGTGTGTATATATTCACATGCACCCTTGTCTTGACATCACATAATGGTTGTAAATGAGCATCGTCACCATCATCGTCATACAAGCAATACTGCTCATTTCCAGTCTCCCATGAAAAACATGCCAGGCCATGGGATAATATCACCTTGTTCAGAAACAGGTAAGTGTTGGAGACAGGAAGAGCACCCAGCCATAGAAAATCTGTATCAACAAAATTCCGTCTGACCCATGCAAGCACAGAAAAGTGGACGTTAAGTGACAATGGTATATTTTTGTTTGCTTCTGTGATTTCTTGGATTCATTGTGCTGTGGATTTTATACTGTTTAATAGATGGAAGAAAATTCTTTTCCTGCATGAGAATTTGAACCTGGCACTGCTTAGTAACAAGCTCTGCACTGGTTTTATTATGTAACCATTTTTCACATCTGTGGATTACATTATGTCAGTGTATCATATCTACTGACAGCTGTTTACGTCTGTCTTTAAATGGTTTATATAATAATATTCCATAACGTGATTGTCTGCAAGATCAAAGACCAAATATATAATCAAACTGATATATCAAAGAACTGCATCTGTGTGTGTGTGTGTGTGAATATGTATGTGTGTGTGTGTGAGTGTGTGGATGTGAGTGCATATAAGTGTGTGCGTTTGTGTGTGTACATGTGCATGGTAAAAATTGTTATTTTTTTTTCCATTTTGGTAGGTGGGGTATGGCTATGAAATGATAACTGGTCTTCATCCTCTATCAAGTGCAGAAACCTCCTAAATATATCTATTATGGTGTAACGTTCAATACTAGGCCAGTGGTCAGCAGAGCCTTCCCTGGATTGAGCAATATTAGTAGAAATAGGTAGGATGTGTTCATAAATCTACCCTTTGGTCTTGTACTCACACCATAAAACTATTTTAGTCCTTGTCAGACAATTCAAAATACATTGACGTTATTAGTAGAAATACACAACATAAAATTAAGGACCTACCAAAGCTAATAGGAAACAAAGATCTTTGGTGAAGCATTATGAATCACAAGAATGAAGTTAGCTTCTGTAAAGCCAGACTTACTGGAGACCTACTCTCTTTCATCACCTACCAGTGGGAGCTTGCCTTAGATAAAATTAATGAAAGCAATATACTGTTGCTCTTATGAGCAAAACATTCAACCATGTCTGGTGTGGGAATCTCTTGTCAAGTCTACAGATTCCATCCTCTCATCTCTTGTATTGGTAACCTTTTATCAGATTGCCCTGAGCTCTCTTCTTTCCCATGCTTTATTAATTACGGTGTACCAAAGAGACTAATTTTGTCACTCACTATTTGTTTCCACAACATGGCTCAGTGTTTAGAGTGTCAGGGTCACAATCATGAGGTAGTGAGTTTGATTACTGGACTGGGTTGTGTGTTGTGTTCTTGAGCAAGACACTTTATTTCACATTGCTCCAGTTCATATAGCTGTAGAAATGAGTTGTAGCATCACTGGCACCAAGCTGAATCAGCCCTTGCCTCTCCCTTGGACAACATTTCAACTATCTTTAGATAGTGCTACAGGCTCTAACACAGTCTGGTGGTTTGATGGTGGTAAAGGTTGTGGTGATGGTATGTGGTGATATGTGGTGGTGGTTGTGGTGGTTGTGGTGGTGGTTGCGGTGGTAATGGTTGTGGTTGTGGTGGTTGTGGTAGTGGTGATGGTGATATGTGGTAGTGGAG
Source organism: Octopus sinensis (assembly GCF_006345805.1). Taxonomy (NCBI): domain Eukaryota; kingdom Metazoa; phylum Mollusca; class Cephalopoda; order Octopoda; family Octopodidae; genus Octopus; species Octopus sinensis. The sequence goes on along the minus strand of NC_043008.1, from coordinate 22,183,231 downwards.
GGGTGATGGCAGTTGTGGTGGTGGTGGTTGTGGTGGTGATGGTTTGGTTGTGGTGATTGTGGTGGTGATGGTGATGTGTGGTGGTGGGGATGGCAGTTGTGGTGGTGGTGGTTGTGGTGGTTGTGGTGGTTGTGGTGATGGTGGTTGTTGTGGTGGTTGTGGTGATTGTGGTGGTGATGGCAGTTGTGGTGGTGGTGGTGGTGGTGATGGCAGTTGTGGTGGTGGTGGTGGTGATGGCAGTTGTGGTGGTGGTGATGGTGGTTGTGGTGATGGTGATGGCTGTGGTGGTGGTGATATGTGGTAGTGGTGGTGGTGATGGCAGTTGTGGTGGTAGTATGTGGTGATATGTGGTGGTGGTGGTGGTGGTGGTGATGGTGTGGTAATGGTGGTGGTGATAATGATAATTACAGCAATTACTGTGGCAATGCCAACCACACTAATGATGACAGTGATAACAGCCAACAAGAAGGACAATACTGTTGCTGACAGAGATGTTTCTGGTCAAGATATGTTTGTTCCTTCTTGAGCCATGCCTGGCTCATAAGGGCCGGGTCCCTATTTCCATGGCGTATGGGTTCCCGACCTGGACAGGGCACCAGTCCGTCACAGATGAGCTGCAAGATGCAGGAGGAAAGAGTGAGAGAAAGTTATGGCAAAAGAGTCAGCAGAAGTTCACCATTACCTTCTGCTAGAGCCGCATGAAGCTTAGGTATTTCCCTCATAAACACACACATAGTCCGGTCTAAGATTCGAACCCGTGATCCCTTGACCACGAGTCCGCTGCTCTAACTACTGGGCCATGTGCCTCCACAATGGTGTTAAAATGGCAACCTTTGAGCTGCATTTTCATCCCAGGGAAGAGATGAAAGTCCACAGATGCTAAATCTGGTGAATAGGGCAAGACACTTTATTTCATGTTGCTCCAAGAAACTCAGCTGGCAAAAATGAAGTTGTAATTCAAAGAGCCAGCCTTACCACATTCTGTGTCATGCAGAATATTCTTGAGAACTACATAAGTGGGTATGTGTTACTGTGGAGTACTCAGCCACTCGTATGTTAATTTCACAAGCAGGCTATTCCATTCACCACATCAACTGGAACATTCATTGCCATAACCGATGAAGACCCAGTGTAGATTATTTGGTAACCACTAGGCCATGTGCCCCCACATCTGATCAAGATATAGATTTCAAATATGGAACTAAATTGGAAACACATATTTTCATTGAATATCAAAGGCACCACCGTTTATTTTCCATTTTCTAAGTTCATCTGTATATATGTATATACATTTCAAACAGATAAGTGCTAGTCACTGATGAGAAGATCAATAAAACTAACACCTTAAAGACTGATTGAGAGATACCATCGACCATATAAGGTCAGTGAGTAGACTGTTGTTATCTCATGAGTGCATGGAGTAATTCATATTTACATTTTTTATAGTTGTACATTAATTATTTTCATGAATACAAATGAAGTGGATGTGGAGATGGGAGTGAGCTATCGGAGATATTTCTACAGAACATTATTTGGCTTTGGAATAGGAATAGAATAGCAGAACTGGTACTTAACCAATTTGTTACGATATTTCTTTTGAAACGTGTAGCGTTTGTTTCAGTTAATTTGAAAATAATAAAGAATTTAGTGGAATAAGCTTGTCATTATTAAGTTGGTGTCAGGAACATAGGAGTGGCTGTGTGGTAAGTAGTTTGCTTACCAACCAAATGGTTCCAGGTTCAGTTCCACTGCGTGGCACCTTGGGCAAGTATCTTCTACTATAGCTTTGGGTCAACTAAAGCCTTGTGAGTGGATTTGGTAGACGGAAATTGAAAGAAGCCTGTCATATGTACACACACACACACACTCACACATCACACACACATACATCACACACATCACACACACACAACCACATCACACACACATCACACACACACACATCACACACACACACACATTACACACACACACATCACACATGCACACACACACACACACACACATAAATATGACAAACTTCCTCAGTGGTTAGAGTATTGCATTCATAGTCATGAGTTCGTGGTTTCAATTCCTGGACTAGGCAGTGCATTTATATATTTCAATGCAGTGAGCTGGCAGATTTGTTAGCATGCCAGGTAAAATGCTTAGCAACATTTCGTCTATCTTTGTGTTCTGAGTTCAAATCCTGTTGAGGCCAACTTTACCTTTTAACCTTTTGGGACCAATTAAATATGTATCATTTCATCACTGGTACTTATTTTCAACTTATCTCCTCTCCTGAAATCGCTGGTCTTCTGCCAAAATTCGAAGCCAATATTATTATATATTTCGTTGCTTATATGTTCTACATTAATTCTTAATCTATATATATAAAGCTGAAGTTGTCTGTGTATGGCAGGTTTGGTAGCCTTCAACTAACATTATCTCCTCCGAGACACTGTGGCGCAAGTTGACCAAAATTAAAAGTATGATAGAAGAAGACTTGCTCTTCATTCCATAGAAGAAAAAGTTCAAATCGGACAATGTTAAGAGCAAAAATTATTTACATCAAAAAGGTGCTTTTTTTTAATGAAAATCCCCATATTTTACGGTTTTTTTATTGCTGTGTCACCGTTTTTCGGTGTATTTCACCCAGAAAAATGTTCACTTAAAGAGAATAATAAGCTACATAATGCAAAATTTTTACTTTTCAAAAATTCCAATTCTAAAGGGTCAAAACAAACCCGAGCAACGCCAGGCGATACTGCTAGTATTATTATATATTGAAACGACTATTATCATATATTACATTGTTAGCATGATGCCAAGTCAATGACAAACATTATGACAAGTTGCTCTATGCTTTCAAAGAAATGTGGAACAAAGGATATCTGCTACCTGAAAAACAAGAATGAGGTTTCACAACAGGAAAATCAGCAAACCATAAAATCCTGCCACAAATAAATCTCTGTCTAAATCCATGCATGATGGCATAGAAAAATGGACATTAAGTGAGTGACTGAACTGACGTCATCAACAGATCAAATAAACACTGCCAGAATTAATGTAGAACATATAAACGATGACAGCTTTAAACAGCATCATCTTCATTGTCATCATCTTCGTCGTCATCATTTAACATTTGTTTTCCAGGCTGGCACAGGTTGGACAACAAGCAGAGTGCTGCACCAGGATCCATTTGTCTGTCTTGGCATGGTTTCTCTGACTGGATGCCCTTCCTAATGCCAACCACTTTACACACAATGTACTGGGTGCCTCTTATGTGGCACCAGCATGTGTGTTTTATATGTGGCACCAGTATGGGTGCTTTTTAAATGGCACCGACATGGGTGCTTTTTACGTGGGACCAGCATCAGTGCCTTTTATGTGGCACCAGCATCGATGCTTTTAATGTGGAACCAGCATGGGTGCTTTATATGTACCACCAGCACAGGTGCTTTATATGTGGTACCAGCATCAATGCCTTTTATATGGCACCAGTATGGGTACCTTTTATGTGGCACCAACTTCAGTGCTTTTTATGTGGTACCAGCACAGGTGCTTTTATGTAGTACCAACATCAATGCCTTTTATGTGGAACCAGCATTGGTGCTTTTTATGTGCCACCAGCATCAGTGCTTTGTATGTGACACCAGCACAGGTGCTTTATATGTGGAACCAGCATGGGTGCTTTTTATATAGCACCAGCATGGGCACTTTTTATGTGGCACCAATACAATAAGTCAGTAGAATATTATATCACCTTTATCATCCTTATTATCCACATTTAGCATTCAATTTTCCATGCTTGCATGAGTGAGACGGAATTTGTTGAGATGGGTTTTCTATGGCCAGGTTTCTCTCCTGTCACCTCACCTCCACCTGTTTCTGAGGAAGGTAATATTTTCCTATTCTCATGTTGCTTTCATGGAAGACTAGAAACAAGCAACAACACTTGTATGATGGCAATGATTGTCTATAGGTGCCACATGATGTCAAAACAAGGGTTCACATACATATACATATATGATGGGCTACTTTCAGTTTCCATCCACCAGTCCACTCGCTAGTATTTGGTCAGCCTATGGCTGTGATAGAAGACACTTGCCCAGTTGATGTACATTGGTATTGAACCCAAAACTACTGGTTGGGAAGTAAGCTTCTCAACCACACAACCATGTCTGCTCCAATCAGTCATATATCATATCA
>NC_043008.1:22171540-22174040 GCF_006345805.1 Octopus sinensis | reverse complement strand
GTTTGGTGTTCTGAAGGCATAACCAATTACAAAATATTGCTGAAGAATGACAGAGGGTACAATAGCTAATTGGGAGAGGTTCTCAATTGTTGAACTACTTACCTAAAGAAATCAGATGTGGGGAAGTTGAAACATTCAAAGGAACATTAGATAAACTCATAATAATGATACCAGTCAACCATTCAAGGATACACTCAAGGAAGGGCAACAGCTACAAACTTAATCGTAGACCAATTTCCAGTCATAGAATGTCAACAAAACTAATGGAAAATAAATTTAGGTGATGCTCTAACATGGTCACAGTCTTACAATTGAAACTGTTAAAAGAATAAAAGAATAAAAGAATACAAGAATAAAAGAATAAAAGAATATAACAATGTGGATTTGTCTCCAACTCAAAGGGATATTTCTTAAATTAGGAAATTTTCGTGTATGAAATTTATTACATAACACTGAAACAAATGGAGAAATCTAAGTATTTTGGTACCATATTCATGAGTGATGGGAAGCAGGAGGCTGAATTGGAGGCTGGAACTGCAGGTGTTAACATTATAATGTGCCTATTCTATCATTTGGTCCTAATAAAAAGAGAGATTGCTAAAAATGCCAAACTTGTTACCTTCGACTCAGTCTTTGTGCTTATCCTCCCCTATGATGATGAATGTTGGGTAAAAAAAACAAAAATCAAGTACAATCACGAAACCAAGCAGCTGAAATGAAGTTCCTTCACCACATCACTGGGCTAATGTTACTTGACAGTATATATGTCTTGGAGATGAAGGAACCCCTCCAGGCTAAACCACTACTTCTCTGCATTGAAAGGTACAGCTCCAGTAGTGGAGGCACATGGCCTAGTGGTTAGAGCAGCGGACATGCGGTCGAGGGATCGCGGATTCGAATCTTAGACCGGACGATGTGTGTGTTTATGAGTGAAACACCTAAGCTCCACGTGGCTCCGGCAGAAGGTAATGGTGAACTTCTGCTGACTCCTTTGCCACAACTTTTTCTCACTCTTTCCTCCTGCATCTTGCAGCTCACCAGCGACGGACTGGCGTCCTATCCAGGTAGGGAATCTATATGCCAAGAAACCGGGGAAACCGGCCCTTATGAGCCAGGCATGGCTCTAGAAGGAACAAACAATAGCTCCAGTACATCAGACATCTAATTAGAATGTCACAGGAAACAATCACAAGACAGATTCTTCAAGCTGAGCCAACTGACAGGAAACATAGGAGTGGGCCAAGGATGAGATGGTTGGATAATATCCGGTCATGCTTGGGAATTCAACTGTAAAGTGTAGTGAGAGTTGCTTCTGATAGGATCCAGTGGAGGAGGAGCTCGAGGATTCTATAGGTTAACAAACTTAGATATTTGTTGTATATAATTTTTCATGTATTTTTATATACCTGTTGCTGTCCTGTCCTCTGCACAATATTCTCCAGTAACATTTATTATATGCACTCTGAAGTGTGTAATTCTATTGATAAAGGAAAGACCCTATTCAGTCACGAATGACCATGGGATTGTGCCTAGAAAGTTACCCTCTGAGGCCCAGGCCCAGGTAAGGTTGCTTAAGGAAGACCAGCAGTCACCCATGCACACCAGTCTCCCCTCCCCATGCCACTGATATTATCCAAAGGAAGGGCAAAGGCCAATACAGCTTGGTGCCAATGATGTCACAACTCATTTCTACAGCTGAATGAATGGGAGCAATGTGAAATAAAGTGTCTTGCTCAAGAGCACAGCACACAGCCCGGTCCAGGAATCGAACTCAAAACTGCACAATAATAAGCTCAATTCTATAACCACTGAGCCATGTCCCTTTATACTTTTAATAATATCCTGAAATTGCTTCAATCTTCAGTCAACCACATGGTTACTGAAGAATGGTTATCATGCATTTGTCTTGTCCTATGCATTATATCTGTTCCCTGTATGTACATAAATATGTACATACATTCATTTTATATAATATATATATATATATCTATATATATATATATATATATATATATATATGTGAATGTGTGTGTATATATACATACATATATATATATGACATATATATATATATAATATAATGTATTCATTTCTTATTTAACATTTGTAGATATATATATATATATATATATATATATATATATAATATATATATATATATTATTTGTGTGTGTGTATTATATATATATATATATATATATATATGTATGTATGTATATGAATATATTATATACATATTCATAAACACACACACACACACACACTCACACCACACACATATATATATCAATAATAATAAAGGGTAAAATTAATTAATCAATTTAAAATTAATCATTTTATCAAGTAGCTTGGTTTGTTAAAAGAACCATTATCGGTAACTTATGCAAAAATTCTATAATTATAAGCATAATTATAATTAGGGTTCAGCAAAATTGCTTCACACCAAATACCGAAATTTAGAATAGCAGTTAAATACTATTCTACTACCATAAGATATCTC
>NC_043008.1:22126540-22166540 GCF_006345805.1 Octopus sinensis | reverse complement strand
AAGAGACACAATACAAGGCATTTATCCTGCAGAATCGATTTAGGGTTCTGAGGAACAATGGCTTCAACTTATCACTCTGCTCCTCCACCACCACCACCACCACCACCACTACCACCACCCAATTATTTTCCAATCTATCTTTCAATCAATTTCCCTGTCTATATCATATTTACAATTCTATTTTATTATTCTTATTTTATATTTTTTTAATTTTACTCTTTTGGCTTTATTTTTCTTTCTTGTTACTCCTTATCCTATTGCAACTATCGTCAATATCAACACTGTTTCCCCTTTTTATTAATTATTTTATCTATTTATTGACTTATATGTTTATCATTTGCAATCTTTCTAAATTATAATATTCTTAATTTTTATCTTTCCATTTTCAACCCTTTCTGAATTATTATATTCTTCAGCTTGTTCCAACTTCATTCTCATTCTCATTCCCATTCTCATCACTAAAAGGACTATTTCCATCGTCTATTATTTGTTAGTTACGGTTAGGGTTGCAACATTAACAACAATAAAGTACCATCATGTACCAATAGATACATAATCAGTGCAACTGATGAACATCTCCAGTCCCTGAAGTGTTATGGAATGGAACAAAACATCTTTTGTTGGACTCATCTTTTGATAAAATACATACACAGAAATACGCGTATATATATATATATATATATGTGTGTGTGTGTGTGTGTGTATATATATATATATATATTATATATATATATATGTGTGTATGTATATATATATATATATATATATATATATAGATACATATATATACACACACACACATATATATATATATATATACATACATATATATATATACATATACATATATATATATACATATATATATATGCATACATATATATATATATTATATATATATATATATATATATCTTACACACACACACAAATACATACGCATACAATCTTGCATGTTCCCCTGTCTTTCTCTTAATATGTATATGTGTGTGCATGTTGTGAGCATGCATATATATGTTTCAACACACACATATATATATACACACATACACACACATGTATGAGCATATCCATATTGTACTCCTATATAAACATAGGCACACACATATATCGATATATGCACCGACATTCCGCTACTTAATGAGCTGATGAAAAATTCATTAGGCAACGCAGAGCAAAATACCAATATATCTCGCTATGATAATCTAACAATAAGTTCCTGCAACTTTTTGTTGTATGTAATTAAGATTATCATCGTTTACATATCATATATTAACTTTTGCTGCTTTCACTTGATCTTTAGACTTGCTGACTTCTTATACTTACACATATGATAGAACATGTATGTTAAGTCATCAGCTACTGTCTTTATTCTTCATTGTTCTCATGTCCGGGACTATCTCTCTCTTTCCTATTCTCTGTAACATACTGCTTGTATAACAAGGGACAGCAGTGGATCTGTTTTTATTCAATTCACACACCATCACTTTATTATTCTACTAGCAGTATCGCCCGGCGTTGCTCGGGTTTGTTTCGACCCTTTAGAATTGGAATTTTTGAAAAGTAAAAATTTTCCATTATGTAGCTTGTTATTCTCTTTAAGTGAACATTTTTCTGGTTGAAATACACCGAAAAATAGTGACACAGCAGTAAAAAAAATCGTAAAGAATAGGTATTTTCATAGAAAAAAAGCACCTTTTTGATGTAAATAATTTTTGGTGTTAACATGGTCTGATTTGAATTTTTTCTTCAATGGAAGGAAGAACAATTCTTCTTCTATCACACTCTCAATTTTGGTCAACTTGCGCCGCAGGGTCTCGGAGGAGACAATGTTAGTTGAAGGCTACCAAACCTGCCATACACAGACAACTTCAGCTTTATATATATAGATAATTTTACCTTATCTCTTTTCCATCATGATGCCTGCATAACGAGGGATGCCATTGACCCCATTTTCATCCAATGCCCACTAAAAAAAACACATTACACTTTACAGATACTTTCTCTCATCCAGACAAGTTTAATCTCTCTTTCTCTCATCCAGGATACCTTTTTTCAACAATCACCACCCTCTCTTGCCGTCGACCATCTCTGTTACTGCTCATCACTTGCTCTTTTCAGTTTTATTGCTATCCTTCAATCCTTTATTCCCTTTCTCTCACACTCCTCCCTATAAATTTTGACACGTCTCGAATCTAATTTCTTCTTCTGTCACCTCCTATTAATTATTTCCCTTCCACTCTACCATTCATATTTTTTTTATTCAACTTCTTCACCAACAACCAGCATACAGCTGCCTATCACTGCTTCATATCTTGCTCTTGTCACTCTGTTTCTCTTATCAGCCATGTTACATACTCTTCCTTCATTAACTCACTTTGGTTCTCTTTCTTTCACCAATCTCTCTTCTTTTCTCTTCAACTTTCTGGTCATGTTTGGTTTGAATGAATGGAAAGAGGTGTAGCAAAGAGAAGATTCTTTAATCTTGCATATGACAAGGTAACATCTCAATACTTGACTTGTGCTTTATTTCATCAATCTGGGAGGGATTAATGGCAAAGTTAACAGTGACAAGATTTGAACTCAGAATATAAAGAGCTGGAACAAATGCTGCAAAGTATTTTTTTACAATGAATCTAATGATTCTGCTAGTTTCCCACCTTTTTAAAAGAAAGAATTGGCAAAAGTCTGGGATTTTGAGGCAAGCAAATTAGTTGATTGCATTGACTCCAGGACACACTCTAGTATCTTGACTTATTTTGATCACTGAATGTAGCCATGTTGGGTCACAATTTTGAAGGGTTTTCTGTTGAACATAGCGATGCTCCTGTTTTATTTCTCAAGTCAGGTACTTATTTTGTTGAAATCATTTACTGAACCGTAAAGTTATAGGACATAAACAAACCAACATTAGTTGTCAAGCAGTGGTGCAGAAAAACACTGGCACAAAGGCAATTATGTGTATATATATATGTATGTATGTATGTATGTAAAGTGTACATATATGTAGAGAGAGATGTAAATGAATATACATATATATATATATATATATATATATATGTATATGTGTGTGTATATACATATATATATATAGAGAGAGATGTAAATGAATATACACATATATATATATATGTGTATACATATGTGTGTGTGTGTATATATATATATATATATATATATATATACATACATGCAAACACACATCCTCATTGCCATCATTTAACATCCGCTGCTGGCATGGGTTGGATGGTTTGACAGAGAACTGGCAAGCTGGGAGGCTGCACCAGGCTTCAATCTAATTTTGCAAGGTTTCTACTGCTGGATGCCCTTCCTAACGCCAGCCACTCCAAGAGTGTAGTGGGTGCTTTTATGTGCCACCAGCATGAGTACCAGTCAGGAGACACTAACATCGGTCATGCACAAATAGTGCTTTTTACATGCTACCGGCACTGGTGTTGGGGCTTCCACATACTTTCCATAAACCAAATTCCCTCACAAAGAATCGGTTGGTCAGCTTTGGGGAGCTATTGAAGATGACACTTCCCCAAAGTATCACTCTGTGGAACTGAACACCAAAATCACAATGGCTGCAAAAGGAACTTCTTAAAACCACACAGTCATATAGGCGCAGGAGTGGCTGTGTGGTAAGTAGCTTGTTTACCAACCACATGGTTCCAGGTTCAGTCCCACTGCATGGTACCTTGGGCAAGTATCATCTACTATAGTCTCGGGCCGACCAAAGCCTCGTGAGTGGATTTGGTAGATGAAAACTGAAAGAAGCCTGTCGTATATATGTATATATATATATATATATATATATATATATATATGTGCATGTATGTATGTGTGCTTGTGTTTGTCCCCCTAGCATTGTTTGACAACCGATGCTGGTATGTTTATGTCCTCATCACTTAGCAGTTCGGCAAAAGAGACCTATAGAATAAGTACTGGGCTCACAAAGAATAAGTCCCAGGGTCGAGTTGCTCGATTAAAGGCAGTGCTCCAGCATGGCCACAGTCAAATGATTGAAACAAGTAAAAGAGAAAGAGAGAGAGATATCTACACAACTGCAAAAAGATGACCTGAGTGAAATTCGAACTCTCAATACCAAACGGCCAGAAGAATTATCACAAAGCAATCTTTTTTCCCAATGATCTAACAACACTACCATTCCGTTAACTGCAACATCTTTAGACAACAATAACGTAACATGGTTTAGTTTAAATACAATTTGCGAAACAAAATTTAGATTTGCTGCTTACAAACTGAAGTACCTCACAAATTATACTTCCATCAATGTGCATATCAGTGGCATAGAATGCAGTTATTGTATGCTTATCTATAAGTATGTATTTGCAACATATGTATCGTTTATTTTTATTGTTTTTTTTCTTTTGTGGTGGTGGCAGTGGTGATGGTGGGGAAGCATACTTTCAGTATTAAGATGTTTATATATTCCTATACAAACGGCATAGAATGAAGTTTACCGTTTTTTTTGTTTTTTTTTTGTTTTTTTTTGCAGAAGTTCACCGATTCCAGTTTTGTACTTGCTCTTTTGTATCTGTTACTTTATGCATTTTTTTATATATTTTTTTTTTTTGGTTTTGCTTTTCTTTTTACCTGAAATACCATTATCAGCACTTGATATGTTTCTAGCCATCTATTTATTTATTTATTATTTGTGTTTTTTTTTGGTTGCATTCTTTTTTTTTTTTTCAATTTCTACATTTAATCTGGTTTCATTCCGCATCAAATTTCTGCAGCCAAAAAAATTTTGGGAAATAGCGCAACTTGTACGTAATACATAATATGTAATAATGATAATAACAATGATGACGATGATGATGATGATGACGACGACGACAACAATAATGATGACGATGATGATTTCGGCAATGACGGGGGTGATGATGACAATGATGATGGTGATAATGGTGATGGTGATGGTGATGGTGATGGTGATGCTGGTGTTGATGACGACAACGACGACAATAATAATAAAGTAGGAGAAAAGAAACCTCATCCCCAAAGAAAAAAAACAGGAATAAAAACAGATTCGAATGTTGGTAAATGTGTGTGATGCATTGCTATTCCATGTCAATTAATTTGCATTCTAAAGTATTCTATAAAGTAAAAAAACAAAACAAAACAAAACAAAACAAAAACAAACAAGTAAAAATCAAATAAGCAAAACAAGGACAAATTGCTATTTGAGGTGAGGGGGCAACAGAGAAGAAGAACCCAAATATCTTTCTATTCAATTTAAATGTTATCTTCTAATATCGTTTTAAAATAGACATCTCAGCAGTATTTCTCCAGTTCAGTGTTATGTTTGCAAAACTAGAATTAAAAAAAAAAAACAGATATAGTTACTTTTTTTTTGTCTTGTTTTCAAAAACAAAAAAAATAAAACCTGTTTAACCTTCTCTGATTTTATGTTTCATGAAGGAAATCTGAGATAATTTTTAGTGTGAATATCAGCTTTAAATTTTAGCACAAGGTGAGTAATTTCAGGGGAAGGGTTAAGTTGATTACATTGACCCAAGTATTCAACTGGTACTTATTTTATTAACCTCGAAAGGATAAAAGGCAGAGTCAACCTTGGTGGCATTTGAACTCGGAATGTGAAGATGGATAAAATAAAGTTAAGTGTTTTACCTGGCTTGCTAATGATTTTGCCAACTAACCATCTTTAGTGTTAAAATTGCTAGGTAGTTGACTTTGCCTTTCATACTTTTGGAGTCGATCCTTTCGGGGTTGATAAATTACGTACCTGATGTGTACTGAGGTTGATCTAATCAACTGGCCCCCTCCCCCAAAATTTTGGGTCTTGTGCCTAGAGTTGAAAAGAATATTGCTAAGTAGTTGTGAGGCAGGTCCTGGTTATGACATTAAACTGGATCTGGAGGTGAGGGCCCTACTTTGGGAATTCCAATGGTTTGAACAGAGTGGAACCAACTCTTACCCATTATTGCTCCCAAGTCTACTCTGACTAGGAATAGCAGCACCTGTCAGAGTCCCTGCTGTGAGTTAATTAGCATGTTATGGAAGAAACTCGAAGCACAAACCCTCATTGTCTTGGGAGTGCTTTTGGAAAGGAAAAAACAAAGGGAACCAAATCAAGTAGCAGAATCCTTCAGGTAGTCCAGAGATCACTTTTGACACCCTTCAAGCCACTCTAGGGTTGGTAGAATACTCCAACACTGAAAAGCAATCCACTCAGGAAAAGGCCACTCCATAGTAAAACCTACGACTTGCTGGCTACCCTGGCCATCCAAGCCATATTAACCACTCTGGTCAGACCTCCAGATTGATTCACACTTTGGTGCTCCAGCATGGCCACAATCCAGTGACTGAAACAATTTAAAGGATAAAAGGATATTTTGATTTTATGTTTGATAAAGAAGTGTGCAGAACAGTGTGTTTGGCAATGGTTCAGCTGGAAGGAGATCAGATCACACTTCAGATTAACTTCAGAGGAACTACTCTGCAGTTACTCTTTTATCTTTTACTGGTTTCACTCATTGGACTGCAGCCATGCTGTGGTTCAGTCTTGCAGGGTTTTAGTCAAACAAATCAACCCCAGCACTTTTAGATTTCAAGTCTTGTGTTCTTTCAGTCTCTTATACTGAACTGTTAAGTTACGGAGATGTAAACAACTATCACCCCAGTTGTCAAGTGGTGTACAGAGCAGGGACAAACACACAAACACAATCACACACACACACACACACATGCACACACACACACACAATGGGCTTCCACATAATTTCTGTCCAACAAATTCACTCACAAGGCATTGGGCAACCCAGCATTACAGTACATCGATCCCAGTGTGTAACTGGTACTTATTTAATTGACCCCAGAAGGATGAAAGGCAAAGTCAACCTCGGTGGAATTTGAACTCAGAACGTAACGGCAGATGAAATACCACTAAGCATTTCACCTGGCATGCTAATGTTTCTGCCAGCTCGCAGCCTTAATAATAACAATAACAATAATAATAATAATAATAATAATAATAATAATAATAATAATAATAATAATGATGATGATAATAATAATAATAACAACAATAATAATGATATTGCTAAAAATGAGGAAGATGATGATAACAATGACGGTGACGACGACAATGATAATGGTGCTGATGATGCTGATGATAATAACAATACTCTGGTGACAACGATGATGACGACAGCAATGATGATAATGAAATATGATTTCCTGGTGAGGATTGTAGAGCAAGATGCAAGCTCCAAGGGATTCGACTCCTTTAGCTTGTGTTTGCACCATTATGATTGATGTAAAGTTTTCAACATTTACATTTTGCTAAGTGCTTGCCATGGAAAATTGTAACTTCATATCATTCATCTATTATACGAAGACAGTCTTTTATTTTTCTTAATTTCTGTTTTTTTTTTGTTTTTTTTTTGTTTTTTGCTACCTTAAACAAATGAGGAGAAAATAATACAAGAAACCCCAAAAAAGATATATATTCCTTTATTGGTGTCATTGCGATATCTCTTATCACCTTCAGATAATTTTGCACGCAAAACACATAAATTGTTTTATACATCTTATTTCATTAATATTTTACACTTTCTTGCGTACATTAATCCTTATTTCAGTAAGGAGTTTTGTTTTTCAATAAAGATAATTTAACTGAAGGTAAAGAAGCAAGCTCTAAAATCCTCAAAAAAAAATGGTAAAAACAACGAAGATTATTATATTAATTCCACACACGTTTATTTTTATTGTTTTCAATCTTTCTTTTCTTCTAGCTGATTGATAATGACATTCAGTGAAGAAAATTAAAGAAAATATACAAAATGGTTTTCCATATTTGCAATGCCTCTGCTAAAAAGTGTCGTTTTACTTCTAACATCAACTTCATTAGCATGATTTATGACATGCCAAAAGAAAGAGCCTCTACGTGACTAACTGGCTCTGCTAGAAACAGCAGTTAAATATCGTTCAAATAGAATCCTACTGTCTTAAGAAAGGATGAGCACATCACCATCATCATCATCATCCTGTAATGTCTGTTTTCCGTGCTAGCCAGGTTGGACGGTTCAACCGGGGTCTGGGAAGCCAGGAGGCTGCACCAGGCTCCAGTCTTATCTGGCAGTGTTTCTACAGCTGGATGCCCTTCCTATCGCCAACCACTCTGTGAGTGTAGTGGGTGCTTTTTACATACCACCGGCACAGGTGCCAGGGGATCAGTTGGTGCTTTTTAAATGTCACTGGCACAGAATCCAATCAAGGCGGCACTGGCATCGGCCATGTTTGGATGGTGATAGTTTTTGACATACTACTGTTTTAAGGGGGAGAAATGGGAGGGTCAAGGATGGAGTGCTTTTCATTGCAGGTCTTCTGATGGCTGATTTGGGATTAACCCTTACAAATGTCTTGTTTCAATAAGTTTGGAATTAAAATCTTCCACCAAACCTTAGTCACAATTTATGTAACTTACTCTCACTGAATGATAACTAAGTTATTTTACTAAATTTTTTGTTATATTTAAAGCAATTGAAAGAACCACAGAGCATCTCAAAATAAATACAGTAACGAAAGGATTAAACAGCAAAAACAACAATAGCAACAATTTTTTTTATCATGTGTCAATGAAACAGCCTCTGCAGAATCACCCAGCATACTAGAAATAGCAACCAGTTCTTTCCCTGAGCACATATCCCGATTTCTTAACAAAAGAAGCACAAATTAGATGCCTTCAGGTACAGCTCCATTCTTTCTGAATGAAGGAAAAATAGTTTGGTTCTGAACTGAGATGAATTTACATGTACATCGGTTCAGACAAGACATTCGAGCAAGGTCGTTGCCAATGCCACTGGACTGGCTCCTGTGCAGGTGGCACATAAAAACACCATTTGAACGTGACTGTTGCCAGTACCACCAAACTGGCCCTTGTGCCGGTGACACATAAAAGCACCCACTACACTCTCGGAGTGGTTGGCACTAGGAAGGACATCCAGCTGTAGAAACTCTGCCAGATCATGATTGGAGCCTGGTGCAGCCATCTGGTTCACCAGTCCTCACTCAAATCGTCCAGCCCATGTTAGCTTGAAAGATTGTTGGTAACAGGAAATGGATCCAGGCATAAAATGTTGCTTCAAGAAAAACGACACACTCTATGTCCATCAGAGAGAAGTTAGCAGAGAAAAGCAAAATTGACAATGCCGGCAATGACGATATTGGTGAAGTTGATGAGGACAATGTTGTTTGTTATTGAGACAATGGATGGAAGCACTCCGTCGGTTACGACGACGAGGGTTCCAGTTGATCCGAATCAATGGAACAGCCTGCTCGTGAAATTAACGTGTAAGTGGCTGAGCACTCCACAGATACGTGCACCCTTAACGTAGTTCTCGGGGATATTCAGCGTGACACAGAGAGTGACAAGGCCGGCCCTTTGAAATACAGGTACAACAGAAACAGGAAGTAAGAGTGAAAGAAAGTTGTGGTGAAAGAGTACAGCAGGGATCACCACCATCCCCTGCCGGAGCCTCGTGGAACTTTTAGGTGTTTTCGCTCAATAAACACTCACAACGCCCGGTCTGGGAATTGAAACTGCGATCCTATGACCGCGAGTCCGCTGCCCTAACCACTGGGCCATTGCGCCTCCACATTGAGACAATAATAATGGTGATAATGATGATGATGATGATGATGATGATGATGATTGTGAAGTTGTTGATGACGATGGTGCTGAAGTTGAGGATGATGATGATGACAGTGACGACTATGATGATGATGGAGATGATGATGATGATGATGATGATGATGATGATGATGATTCCGTCATGTTTCCTCTCACATATTCTAAACAAATCTATAAGTACACTTACAAAGAACAATGTAAAAGTTAACCTTCTGTCTTAACCTTTCATGTTACTGGTGTAATTAATATATATATAATACAATTTAAATTAACAAAACAGTTATGCAAATTCCAATAAAACGAAATACAATTTCAGCGGAACTACCAAAACCTTTTGACACTTGAAATTTTCTTTGTAATCTGTTGAAATAAAATATAAAACTGGTGGAATTAATATAGTTTTTCTTTGTAATTATTTCAACATCAATTTTGTTCAAATATTTGGAATGCTAATGTAAATTGATAAAGTAAATTTAATTATTAAAATTCAAAATCAGATACTATTTACTTCTATAAGTCATCTCTGCTTTATTCTGATTATTTTGACTTAAGTGAGTGTGTTTTTTATTATTCACTTATATATAAAATGAGTGCATATATTATTCACTTGGTGGCTGTGTGGTAAGAAGTTTGCTTCCTAAGTGCATGGTTCTTGGTTCAGTCCCACTAAGGGGCAACTTGAACGAGAATTTTCTGCTTTCACCATGGGCCAATTAGAGCATTATCAGTAGATTATGGTTGATGGAAAGAAACCTGTTGTATATATATGTGTGTGTGTGTGTGTATGTATGTGTATGTGTGTGTATGTATTTATGTTTATGTATATATATATGCTCACACACACACACACACACACACACACATGCGTATATAATATATATGAGGTGTGTTTAAAAAAATTATTCAGCCTTTGTGCATATAAAAGACAATTTTGTATACTCTCTTTAACTCTTTAATTGTTTCAGTCATTTGACTACGGCCATGCTGGAGCACCACCTTTAGTCGAGCAAATCGACTCCAGGACTTATTCTTTGTAAGCCTAGTACTTATTCTATCAGCCTCTTTTGCCGAACCACTAAAATTAAATTATAGCATTGTAGTTGTGGGTGGGCATGATCGTTGCCAGAGTGGTTAACTGGCTTCCGGGCTGGTGACACATAAAAAGCACCATTTGAGCATGGTCATTGCCAGCATCGCCTTACTGGCACTTGTGCTGGTGGCACATGAAGAAAACTTTCGAGCGAGGTCATTGCTAATGCCACTGGACTGGCTCCTGTGCAGGTGGCACGTAACAAACTCCATCTGAGCATGGCTGTTGCCAGTACTGCCTGACTGGCCCCTGTGCTGGTGGCACATAAAAGAACCTACTACACTCTCGGAGTGGTTGGTGTTAGGGAGGGCATCCAGCTGTATAAACTCTGCCAGATCATGATTGGAGCCTTGGTGCAGCCACCTGGTTCCCCAGTCCTCAATCAAATCGTCCAACCCATGCTAGCATGGAAAGCAGACGTTAAACGATGATGATGATGATAGATAGATAGATAGATAGAGAGAGAGAGATGTGTGTGTGATTGTGTAAGTACAGTAAGACAGATAGAGAGATAGAAAGATATAGAGTATATCATAAATTACACATGCATACACACACACACACACACATACTTATACACACACACATACATGTATATACTTCATAATATATAAATAGACACATACATTTATCTAGCTCTCTATCTGTCCGTCCGTCTGTCTGTCTATCTATACGTAGATCTACATATGCATAGATAGATAGAAGTACAAATGTACTACACTGGCTACTTCTGTGACCACCAACAGATTTTTATCATTATCTCTCTCTGTTAATCTTTCTATTGATCTGTGTGTGGTGTGTGTGTGTGTGTTTGTGTGTGTGTGGGCATGCGTATTATGGGAAGGAGAACTTTAAGAAATCATGCAAAAGTAGCCATTGATTTCGAATTTTAATCTGAGAGATTGCCAAGCAACAAAATTCTTCTACCTCTACCACAACAACAACAACAAAATCGCTGCCACCACCACCACCACCACCACCAACAACAACAACAACAATAAAAACAACTACATTAGCCACAACAATAAGAGCTAACTTTCAGTTCCATTCACATCGTTAGTGTGATGTGAGATGAGGCTTGTATTTTTCTCCATAAATCAAGAATTCCGAATGAATGGTAAATGAAATCTAAATGAAAGTTGTAAAATAATGCTAAAGCCAAGAGATTTCTCTCTAATCCATAATGCAGAATAATACACAGTTTTTGACATACTGTCAGACATATAAGCAAAATCTTACAATCATTCTATAAGTAATAGACAGAGAGGGACAAACAGACAGACAGGTGATGCTGCAAAGGGGAGATGGTTGGTGTGAAAAGTAGACTGTCTGGTAGATTTATGGGAAGAAATATTTAACTCTTCTGGAATCGTCTCGTTAATAAAATAATGCATTGTGTCTAAGGCATTAAAGTACATCTATGTTATTGCTTGATCTTGTAGAAATAACAATTAAATGTCCCTCAAATCACACTATGGCCATGAAACAGAAAACAAAAAACCCAAACAAAGAAAATAAAAACCCCCACAGAAAACGTTGGCTAATGTGGTCTTAGATTAACTATGCTTGAAATAAACAAAATGGCATGGTCAAAGTTGGTGTGTCTTTTATCATAGGCCGACTCAATAAGTCTGTTTGATAATGATGTGTGCTCCTGTACCAATAAAATTCGTGCCTCTCGGTCCACAGTGGTACAGTTTGCAGAACATCACTGTCAAGAATTCAAAGAGAAACAAACAGGTGCTGGAGTGGCTGTGTGGTAAGTAGCTTGCTTACCAACCACATGGTTCCTGGTTCAGTCCCACTGTGTGGCACCTTGGGCAAGTGTCTTCTACTATAGCCTCGGGCTGACCAAAGCCTTGTGAGTGGATTTGGTAGACGGAAACTAAAAGAAGCCCATCGTATATATGTATATATATATGTATGTGTGTGCGTATATGTTTGTGTGGCTGTGTTGTCCCCCCAACCAATGTTGGTGTGTTTATGTCCCTGTAACTTAGCAGTTCGACAAAAGAGGCTGATAGAATAAGTACTAGGCTTACAAAAATAAGTCCTGTGGTCGATTTGCTCCACTAAAGGTGGTGCTCTAGCATGGCCACAGTCAAATGACTGAAACAAGTAAAAAGAGAGAAGCCACATCAACAACAACAGGCACAATGAGAATAAAACCAAAATGGTACAGCATCTACTTCTGCTCATCCCTATTGACAACTTTTTGAGCAAAGTTTGGATACAAAGAGAATTCTGGAAAGGAGAAGGAGAGAGAGAAAATGGCAGAAGCTCACTTGCTCTCAATTCCCTGTGCAGAGCACAAAAGCATGGCCCATTGGTCCTTTCTGAACAATGGCAAGCTATGATTCTGCAGAGAAGTGTCAGAAATGTTGCCACAGAAAAATTGATGCACTTGAATAACCCCCACCAAATGTTAATCATCATCATCATCATCACCACCACCACCACTATCATCACCACCACCACCACTCCACTATCATCACCACCACCACCACCACCACCACCACCACCACCATCATCATCATCATCACCACCACCACCACTACCACCACCACCACTTGAGGTTCTGAACCATTTTTTTATCTGTGGAACCCTTTACATTCCTATTTCACTCTACTGGAGCCCCATATTTAAAAAAAAGCCTATTATATTTTTGCAATTAAATGTTATTAGGAATTATAAAGCAGAATTGTTAGGATGCTGGGCAACATGCTTAGCAGCATTTCCTCCATCTTTATGTTCTTTGCATTTCATCCTTCCACCATCATCATCGTCCACCTCCTCCTCCTCCTCCTCCTCATCATCATTTAATGTCTGCTTTCCAAGATGGCATGAGTTTGATGGTTTGACTGAGGACTGGCAAGCCAGGAGGCTGCATCAGGCTCCAATCTCATCTGACAAGGTTTCTACAACTGGATGCATTTCCTAATGCCAACTTCTCTGAGAGTGAAGTGGGTGTTTTTTATGTGCCACCAGCATGGGGACCAGTCAGGCTGCAAAGGCATCGAGCATGCTTGAATGGTGCTTTTTACGTGCCACCAGCATAGGAGCGAGTCAAGGTGGCACTGGCATCGATCACATTTGAATGGTGCTTTTTACATGTCACCACCATGGGAGCCAGTCAGGTGGCACTGGCATCGATCACATTTGAATGGTGCTTTTTACATGCCACTAGCATGGGAACCAGTCAGGTGGCACAGGCATCGACCATGCTCAAATGGTGCTTTTTATGTGCCACCAACATGGGAGCCAGTCAGGTGGCACAGGCATCGACCATGCTTGAATGGTGCTTTTTACATGCCACTAGCATGGGAACCAGTCAGGTGGCACAGGCATCGACCATGCTCAAATGGTGCTTTTTATGTGCCACCAACATGGGAGCCAGTCAGGTGGCACTGGCATTGACCATGCTCGAATGATGCTTTTTATGTGCCACCGGCATGGGAGCCAGTCAGGTGGCACTGGCATTGATCACCTCAAATGATGATCTAGGGTTGATAAAATAAATACCAGTTGCATACTGGGCTTGATGTCATTGACTCAGCCCTTTCCCCAAAATTGCTGGCCTTGTGCCAAAACTTGAAACCATTATTATAAAGAATTGTATAAAAAATTATTGAAATATTTCGTGTTTTGTAAGAACATAACAAATTTGTTGCTCGCAAACTTTAAAAACAAAATCTTATCTGAAACCCCAAGGGTCATGTGGACCCAGATTGAGAAGCATTGTATTAAAAGGTTAAAGTACTAAATAAACGAGAACCACTGGTATCTTAGTAGAATTATTTTTGGTCATTTCCTAGACAGTGTAAAACTAATTCTCTCCTAACAGATGTCATATTATTTTCACTTTATTACATACAAGAGAACAGGACAACAGCGACCAGGTTATAAATCTATGACAACAGATAGATTTGAATATTTAATAAGATATTTTATTGAAAAATATAAATAAGAAAAAGCAGAGGTTATATCCAATTTGCATCACATTTTCTCATTTGGTTACATGATTGGGGGAAAATGGTTTGATAGAATATTAACCAAAAACATAAAAAAAACCCCCAAAAGGTATAATATTATTTACTACCAATGAGATTAGTATTAGAATAATTTTGTATGACTAACTGTAACGGCTACCAGTGTTTCTAAGAGATTGTTATTGTTATTTATAAGTGTAAACATTTATATTATGTTATGAGTTTCATTTAATAATAATGAACAACACTTTTAGTGATTTTGAGCATTGGACTGAGGCCATGCTGGGGCACTGTTATGAGGGGTCTTTAAGGAACCAAATTGACTACAGAAATTATTTTAAGTTTGGTGCTTATATAATTGGTCTTTTTTTAATATTTATTTAGTCTTTTCTTTCTTTTCTTTTCTTTTTTTAGTGAACAGCTAATAATAGGATAATAAACAGAGTAATGCTGGTCGTCATATAGTGCTAATATAACAAGTTATAAAGTGGAAGAAAGAGAGAAAGATAGATAGATAGATAGATAGATAGAGAGAGAGAGAGAGAGAGAGAGAGAGAGAGAGAGAGAGAGAATCACAAATATAAAGACATATGCAAGCCTTGTGAGTGAATTTGGTTGAAGGAAATTAAAAGAAGCCCATTATATATATATGTATAGATATAGGTGTGGCTGTGTGGTAAGAGGCTTGCTTTCCAACCACATAGTTCTGGGTTCAGTCCTACTGCTTGGCACCTTGGGCAAGTGTCTTCTATTACAACTTCAGGGTGACCAAAGCCTTGTGATATATATATATATAGGTGCAGAAGTGGCTGTGTGGTAAGTAGCTTACTTACCAACCACATGGTTCCGGGTTCAGTCCCACTGTGTGGCACCTTGGGCAAGTGTCTTCTACTATAGCCTCGAGCTGACCAAAACTTTGTGAGTGGATATATGTGTGTGTGTGTGTGTATGTGTGTGTGTGTGTGTGTGTGTGTGTGTGTGTGTGTTTGTCCCCCCCCCAACATCGCTTGACAATCGATGCTAGTGTGTTTATGTACCCGTAACTTAGCAGTTCAGCAAAAGAGACCAATAGAATAAGTACTAGGCTAACAAAGAATAAGTCCTGGGATCGATTTGTTCGACTAAAGGTGGTGCTCCAGTATGGCCGCAGTCAAAAGAATAAAAGAATAAAAGAATATGTATATATATATATATATATATATATATATATATATATATATATATATATATAGAGAGAGAGAGAGAGAGAGAGAGGTCCAAAATAATATATTCTTCAAATAGAATAGAAGGAATATTTATAAAAACATAGCTCAGAAACACTATCTCCCTGAAACACAAAGGTTAAATTTTCTGAATAGAAGTCAAATATCTAGAACCATTAACTCATTGTGAGAAATTTGCCAACCATCTAACCATCACATCTACCTACATTCTTTGGTAAACATTAGAGCACAAGATAAACAAATATCTTTACTAACAACACCATAACCTGAAGTTGACACAACTAAATCAACACAACTAATCAGAGTTTTATATGCTTGAGTGATAAGCTCCACCTTTCCAAAACAAACAGGTTAATGTCAACAGGTAAAGAAATCTGTTGACCAACTAACCTCTCACCTACATACATTCTTTTGTGAATCCTTAAAAACCCTATATCCTAAAAGCTGATGCCCCAAAATAAAAACAAAAAACATCTAATTAGAGAGGTTTAAATGCTGAACTGATCACTGAACCAAAACCTCTACATTCCTAAAACAAGAGATCAAATCTCTCATTAGTGTCAAAGTAAAACCAAGAACAAATAAACCATGTGACACATCTGCTAATCAACTGATATTCTTACATGTGTATATTCTTTTGTAAACATGTAAAATACAACTGCAAGCCTGAAGCTGAATAGACACACCTGTTTACAAAATCCTACATGCATGAGTGAATTCGGAACAATGAAACAACTCCAAATTTAATCAATAAAAATCTTCCATCATAACTTACTTTACAACCTAAATATCATGCAACAGAGCTCCACCGACCACAAAATATTTTAACTTAACAGAGACTATATACAATGTATGCATGTGTATGCATGTATGTATGTATGTATGTATGTATGTATGTATGTATGTATGTATGTATGTATGTATGTATGTATGTATGTATGTATGTATGTATGTATTTCTAAGTACATATGAGAAGTTGCTGAAAAGCTCCTGGCTTTGGGTAAAAGAAAATACGAGAGGATCAGTCAATTATGATTTTATTCAAAATATTCACTCCTCAGATTCCCTCACTTATTACAGTGGTCCCTTCAGTTTTACTAGGCCCTGCAAAAGAACTCAGAAGGTTGGGCCTCCAATAAGGCCTTTCATGATACCTCCTATATATATCTATATATATGATACACTCTTGGAGTGGTTGGCATTAGGAAGGGCATCCAGCTGTAGAAACTCTGCCAGATCAAGATTGGAGCCTGGTGCCCTCAGCCAAAATCGTCCAACCCATTCTAGCATGGAAAGCGGACGTTAAACGATGATGATGATGATATATATTTGTGTACATATGTATCTACAATACATCCTTCTAACTCCACCTCCTTGTATTTGTGCTGGCTCACTACATTCCTTGTCTTCCATTCCCCACTCTCCCTTCACAGCTTCATGAACCCACCCACCTGCCCTCCCATCCTATCCAATCCTTGGTTCCATCTCACTTAGCTCCCTTTAATTTGAGTGTACCCCTCTACTGATAGCCACCTATTTCTGTCCCTTTACTCATACTCAAACCTCTCACCACCTTCCACAAAACCACCTCCATCGATGCTACACCACTCTCAGCTGAGGGGGTCACTCCTTGCAAGTTACTTGGTGACCTCACTGGGGCTGGTGCCACAGAAAAAGCACCCAGATACACCCTGCAGATCGGTCAGCATTACAGCATTTAGCCGTAGCAGATGGTTGAGTTTAGGGCTGTCTTCTGATTTGCCAGCTCCTGTCAAACAATCCAACCCATACCAACATGGAAAATGAGCATTAAATGATGCTGCCGTGGCTGCTGCTGCTGCTGATGATGATGAGGAGGAAGATGATAATGCTGATGATGATGTTGATGATAAACATGCATATATGTATATATGTATACACACGCCCACACACAAACACACCTATATTTAATACGTGCACTTGTTCTTTGAAGAATCTTACCCATTCTTTAAATTAATAACAATTTCACTTGCTTTACACAAGGAATTTTAATATGTGTTAAGACTTGGCTTTAAAAATAAATGCACACATAAATATAAATATAAACATAAACAGAAAACAGAAAATGGAAATATAATAACTTATGTTTGCCAGTTTATTGATTTTCAAAGTTTACTCATTAAAGCGCATCTCATTTCAGTTTAGCAGTTGAATTTCCATCAACAGATTTTCTTTCGTCTTTCGGGTTGGAATCACACAATTTAATTAAAGAAATAGCTTCTATGTAAAGCACTTGACTTGTTTGTTGTTGGGCAAAATTTCCGCCAGTTATCAAAATTCATTATTATCTTTGGAGAAGGTAATTGGATTCATATGTAGCAAGTCTTAAATTTAATAAGTTGAGTGTTAGCTATAAATGAAGGTTCAGTAGGTAAGATGTACAATATGTGTCTATGCTGTTCTTGGCTCAATCCCACCTTGCAGCAGTTTTGTCAATTGCATTTTTTTTTTTTTGATTTTCTTTTTGTATTATGGCCAGGGCTTGTAAGTGAATTTTGGTAAACAGGAAACGGTGGAAGATTGTTGGAGGAACCATTCTTGTGTATGGGTGTTTGATTTACTCTCTGAAATGGTTTGTTATCCTTTGGCCTTGAGTTGCTTTTCACTGCTTCCTTTCTGTTGCAAAAATTCAGGACGAGTTTCCAGTTTAAATTTATAGGTGCAGGCATGGCAATACGGTTAAGAAGCTTGATTCTCAGCCACAGGGTTCCAGGTTCAGTCTCACTGCGTGGCACCTTGGGCATGTGTCTTCTGCCATAGCCTTGGACTGACAAAAACTTTGTCAATGGATTTGGAAGACAGAAACTGAAAGAAGCCTGTTTTGTGTGCGAGTGTGTGAAAAAGGAAGACATGAAGTTATCCAAAATTATGTTTATCCCACTGTAACATTTTCTGACACAAGCTACCATCAGTTTCCTCAAATTATGTATTTCTTATTTCAAATAATGTAATCCACTTAACAGTAAAAAGACACTTCACAGCAAAGTGCAAATCAATTGCACTAAAATTGAACAATTCCTGAGAGTTGCTATTTGCCTGGATGGACGAGTCCCTATTGATTTTGATCATGAGGATTTAGTTATTCAATGAACTGAGTTATCTGCTCTTTGAATTAGATTGAAAGGAGCTGAGAATTTCACAAACACATGTTCCCTTAACATAATTTCCAATTAACATAACTTGACACAGTGAACGACAAGGCCTTGCTATTGAATTATGGGCAAAATTCACCAGACAGGCTTCAATACAATTTCCATTTACCCAGTTTCTCTTGGAAGGTACAGGTTGATTTGAGACTACTGAAAACAGCATTTTGCTCAAGATGTCATGTAGTGGTACAAGACCAGAAAGGGTGGCGAGCTGGCAGAAACGTTAGCACGCCAGGCAAGATGCTTGGCGATATTTCGTCTGCCGTTACGTTCTGAGTTCAAAATCCGCCGAGGTCGACTTTACCTTTCATCCTTTCGGGGTTGATAAATTAAGTGCCAGTTACAAACTGGGGTCGATATAATCGACTTAATCCATTTGTCTGTCCTTGTTTGTCCCCTCTGTGTTTAGCCCCTTGTGGGTAGTAAAGAAATAGGTACAGGACCAGAAATCTCAGGGTTGGAAAGGAAACTGTTTTTGTTGATATTTTGCAAACATTTTGCTGTAATGTCAACTTACAACCTGCATTTTAACTCTTCTTTTGAGTGAAACTTACAAAGAAAAATTTGGACTCTTCCAGATGGATTTTTCTCCTGGTGGGCAGCATCAAATCTTTATTTACAATGATGCTTGTCCCTCTCTGGCACCATGAGTTTTAGAATTCATCCTTACTACTACAGTTTGTCTCTAATTTTATCTTTTATACAAATCTGCTCCCTAGAATCCCTGTTTCATCTCTATGTTCTGAGTTCAAATTCTGCTGTTGTCGACTTTACCTTTCATCCTTGGAGTGATGATAAAATAAGTACCAGTTGACCACTGAGATCAATGGAATCAACTTACCCACCAAAAAGTTACTGGCTTTGTGCCAAAATGTGAAACCAGTATGACAAAATATGCTTCTTCGTATTAAAATTTACATTTTCTATCATAATTCTACATTAGGAGCTTTGGGTAAGTTATATTCCAGACTCCAGGGTAATAGTGACAAAATTGGCTATTTTAAAGATATTTTTGCAAAATACTTGATTATTTTCAAATTAATTGAACCCAATAGTCAGAAAATTTCTACTGAATATGGTCATGGCATGGTTAATTTAGAAATATTCTTAGAATTCCAGTATACTTACCAAATCTTAGCACGTGTCGAGAAGCTTGTTTTCCTTTTTTTTTTTAATATTCAAGAATAACTGGAATAAAAAAAGAAAAAAAGAAAAGTATATTATTAGATTTTGTAAAGTAATATATGCAAGAACTGAAAAAAAAGACGAATATGCAATCAAGGAATTTTTTAGCTGTAGGGTTTTTTCTGTTAGGAAAACAACTATATTACATATTGTAATAATTAATTGTATATCGCTTTTAGTTACAGGCTTCCAGTAGACCAATCACTAGTGTACTGAATTTCTGTTAGTGCATATGACAAGGAGGTGTTTTTAACTCAGTGCAGAACAAATATCACAAAGGTCACTCTCTTTTACTCTTACTCTTTTACTTGTTTCAGTCATTTGACTGCGGCCATGCTGGAGCACCGCCTTTAATCAAGCAACTCGACCCCGGGACTTATTCTTTTGTAAGCCCAGTACTTATTTTATCGGTCTCTTTTGCCGAACCACTAAGTAACAGGGACATAAACACACCAGCATCGGTTGTCAAGCAATGCTAGGGGGACAAACACAGACACGCAAACACACACATACATGTATATATATACATATATATACGACAGGCTTCTTTCAGTTTCCGTCTACCAAATCCACTCACAAGGCTTTGTATTATGGCCAGGGCTTGTAAGTGAATTTTGGTAAACAGGAAACTGTGGAAGATTTATTGGAGGAACCATTCTTGTGCATGGCTGGTTGATTTAATCTGTGAAATGGTTTGTTATCCTTTGGCCTTGAGTTGCTTTTCACTGCATCCTTTCTGTTGCAAAAATTCAGGACGAATTTCCAGTTTAAATTTAAAGGTGATTCTCAGCCACAGGGTTCCAGGTTCAGTTTCACTACATGGCACCTTGGGCATGTGTCTTTTGCCAAAAGTCTTGGCTATAGTAGAAGACACTTGCCCAAGGTGCCACGCAGTGGGACTGAACCCGGAACCATATGGTTGGTTAGCAAGCTACTTACCACACAGCCACTCCTGCGTCTATGTGGTTTGAAAATGATGTTTGAAAATAATGTTTCTTTTGTTTTAGTGGTGATGGGTTTCTTGCCATTATATGTGTAAGTGAAGATGGAGTACTCCTTTGCATATTCTGCTCCAGCTGAGCCAACATCTGATCAAAAGCTGCCTGGTTGTAAACCATTCTGATTTGCTTTTGAGAATAGTGTATCTAGGAGTACTTTATTTGATATCTTCTGTCTTTCCCTAAGATGGCAGACTGTGATGATTTGAGATTTGGCTACTACTTCTAGCAGGTTAACTAACATAAAGAATATACCTCACTGGCTACTGTTATTGCTGTTTAACCCTAGGATGTCTCCAAATATTTATAACGAAAGGCATTCCAACCATAACCATTTCATCTTTTCCCTATGTGCTAGGAACCCAAGACCACATTAGCCATCATGTCCCAGCATGTGTGAGTTGAGAAAGGTTTTGACAGCTATTTCTAGTTGGCTGAATGACTATGTAGAGGCTCCCTACACATTTCAAAGGTAATAAGTCTAAGCATTGAGACTACTAATTGCAATCTAGGAATACAATATGCTGCTCATATAATTAAATAATTTACCAACAAACTGAACTTAATTAATCCTTTCATAATGAATTAAGGCAGCGAGCTAAGAGAATCGTTAGCATACTTGGCAAACTGCTTATTGGAACCTGTTTTTGTTTTTCATTTGCTTTTACATTCTGAGTTCAAATTCCATTATTGTTGACTTTATCTTTCATCCTTTTGGGGTTGATGAAATAAGTACCAGTCAAACACTGGGGGTCAATGGAATTGGCAGCCCCTCCCACCTAAATTTCAGGCCTTCTATTTATAGCAGAAAGGATAATTAATTAATACTTTCATAACTTAATGCCACATTCTTATGATTTTCAGAAGTCTGTTACTGGAGAGAATTGGTAACAGAACCTAACAAAATTAACTCTAATTAATCAATGATATTTTCTTCTCCCAAGACAGCTTGTCTCTCTCTTCAACCCTGGCTGAGTCAATAAGGCTACGGGATGAAATGCTGTGTGGTAATTATCCTGTCTTTTTGCGTTGTGGGTTCAAACCCAGCAAAGTCAAATTCATCTCACATCCTTCTCAGATTGAAAAATTCTTAGATTGAGACTAATGCAGCAGAGTAGATCAATCATTATATCATAAGGTGATAAGCTTTGCAATATTTCTTCCAGTTCTTAGAGCTTTGGGTTAAAATCCTGCTCTGGCTTCTTTTGTACTCAGTATTTAGTAAAAGAGTTACCAATAGATTCTTTTGCATCAAATAATTGTGATAAAATATTAAAACAAAAATATATATTTTTCAATGTGTTAATACTGATAGAACAGCATAGGATAAAATACTTACAGAGCAGAAAAATCTGTCAGCAACCAACCATGAGACTTGAACTCACATCCCTTCAATTGAATCACATGGCTGGTTGCTGACAGATTTTTCTACTCTGTAAGAATTTTATCCTATACGAGCAAAACGCCCCCCCCCCGTCCAATGGACGGTGCTGAGTTGTCAAACATTTAAACCAAATTTTCTCAAAACAACTTGGCTGACTATCCCATAGGCCTCCTCTTTGAGAAACACTGATTTAACCTAAATTTGAGACACCAGCAAAAGAAGAAATAATGATAGATTTTTTTCTATTCCAAAGAAAAACGATTTTATTCACACAAATATGCAACCGAAGAGTTTGAAGTACCAGTAAGTACATCGCAACAGCTGATGTACTTGCACGTACAAATGCACGTTCCCACGGCTTTATCAATTTCATTCTCACCTGGAATCGATTTTTGTAATTTTTTCAAGACTTATACATGCCCTGATACTGTCGGTATCTACATATCAAATTTGAGCGCAATCGGATGGAGGATGCTCGAGATCCTAGAAGACACACACACAAACAGACAGAACGGATTTTATATAATAGATATGCTGTTCTATCAGTACTTACACATTGCAAAATATATCTTTCTACTTGTACTACAATACATTTCATCGCTTCAAAAACAAACTTATATTTGTTTACATATGATGTTATTAAAAATGAAGTTGTTTTTTCCAACCACTGGTAGGGCATTCATTTTTGGGGGAAAGTCAGAGTGAGGCCTGAGAGGGAGTAATAGGTTGAGGAACACAATTTTAAAGGGTCAAAGACATTATGTTTTCTTCTTAGACATTTCTCACCATAAATATTTGCTGTTTGGAAAACCTGAAGCAAAGAATAATGGCTAATTGCGAAGGCTTTCAGTATTATATAATAGTTAAAAATAACAGTAATTGTAGCACTATGGTGTTACCAAAGATCGAGTCTTTGGATTCATTTATTGTACATTATTGGCAATTATATCCATTAATTCTTCACCATACCTTCTTTTAGAATGCATTCCATTTCCAAAGAATGTATTCAATTTTTTTGGTGCTTTTTAAATTACCTTTTTATTTGTTATGATATTACCAATAAGACACTTGCAAAGTGATAGCTATCAACCATCTCAAATATATAACAACTATTTTCATGCTGTATTTGTGTTATTATCTGAATGTAAGAATCAATGTTTGGACAATATCGTAACATCTCTATTGTCAATGGGTGGCAGGAAATGCAAAAACAAAAATAAAAACAAAGACTAGCTGTTAAGCTTCCATTATCTCCATTATTGCAGAGACTAACTATATCTCGTCAACAGGTGTTCTTAATGTACTTGGCAGAAAACAATTTTTAGTTTCCCCATTTCTTAGTATGGAGACGTGTTGATCATGCTGATAAATACATACATGCATATGTATATGTGTGTGTGTGTACATATATATATATATATATATATTGAAATGTGTTCTCAATTAAGACGTCTAATCTCAGACAATCTTTCCAGTACTTTCCACCCTTTCTTCCTCATCTTGCAGCCTACCCACCTCACCATTCATATCTTAGTTAATGGTTGTCTCTGTCATTGTCTTGGTGTACTGTCACATTCTGGAGTAACCTGTTGATATTTTGTTGGCAAGAAAAAAAAATTTTTTTTGTTATTTCTCGAGCCATGCCTGGCTCATCAGGGCCAGTTTCCTTGGCATATAGGTTCCCCACCAGAATGGGATGCCAGTCCGTCGCAGGTGATCTGCAAGAGGAAAGAGTGAGAGAAAGTTGTGGCGAAAAAGTCAGCAGAAGTTCGCAATTACCTTCTGCCGGAGCCGCAGGGAGCTTTGATATTTCACTCATAAACACACACATCACCCGGTCTGAGATTCGAACCCGTGATCCCTTGACCATGAGTCCGCTGCTCTAACCACAAGGCCAGGTGCCTCCACAAGAAAAATATTGAGGATATGTAACTGTATAAACTTCTCTCATCACTCATACTCTATGTGTATGTGTGGTGTGTGCGCGCGCGCGTGTGTGTGTGTGTGTGTGTGTGTTCCATCCCAGACCCTGCAAAAAAAAAAGGGAAACATAATTCATATACTTGAAACAGGGTGGTCCCTGCTGTATGCACCCAAGGACCAGGTGCATGTGTTATATTGTGTGTTGAATTACGAGGTGGTATCAAAACGTTTCTGGACTAGTTACATTTTATATTAAAAAAATAACTTATTTACCTAAGTTTTAACACCACCTCCTCCAAAATAGTCACTGATTCCAGCATTCCTGCCACTTTGGGAATCTGGCCTGGAAGTTTTTTTCTGTAAGCAATTTGAGAACCTTCTGAAATTCACTCTGGATCTTGACGATGGTATTTAAATGGCAACCTTTGAGCTGCATTTTCATTTCAGGAAAAAGATGAAAGTCCACAGATGCTAAATCTGGTGAATAGGACAAGACACTTTATTTTATGTTGCTCCAAGAAACTCAGCTGGCAAGAACTCAAGGGGCCAGCCTTACCACATTCTGTGCCATGTAGAATCTTCTTGAGAACTACATAACGGGCATGTGTGACTGTGGAGTACTCAGCCACTTGTATGTTAATTTCACAAGCAGGCTATTCCACTGACCACTGGAACATTCATTGCCATAACCGATGGAGAGCCAGTGTAGATTATTTGGTAATCCTCACCAAAAATGCCTGTAGTTTTCAGACAAAGAAAGTGACAAGCTAGAATGTTCTTTGCAAATATGATCTGCTGCCAAAGCATCTAACGTATACAAAATCTTCAGTTATGATCAAAATTTAACTTGCGTCTTTCTTGTTATTTAAATCCAGCAAAACAAAAATTCTCTCTTTGTAACAAACCAGTTCCTTCTTTATAGAAAGAATTCAAAAAGCGAAACGCACTCACACTTATACATATATTTTGGTTAGAAATTTGCAAAACATACACATGTAGACACGTAGACACGCATATTTGTACTTACACACAGACTTGCAAAAATACATGCATGTACACATACATATATATATATATATATATATATATATTACACACACATATATATATGTATATTATATTACACACATATATGTATGTATATTATATTACACACATATATATATGTATATTTTATATTAGAATATAAATTTATTCCTGATAGTAATTGGAATATTTAGCTTGTCAAATGCATATCTTTTCTTCAGGGATTATAGCCATAGCCCTTCAAACCATTTCAAAGGCAGGATTAGAATTAATTCATATCCTATAGGTGTATTAAGCAAGGCTTCACTTCTAAATTTATATATATAAGAGAAAATCTGTTTCACTTATGCACACACACACACAAGCATACACACACACATGCATCCACATATGCATGCACACGCACATACACATACATGCATACATACACACATATTTTATATATATATACATATATATATACACACATACATTTACTTGTAAATTTTTACCCATCTGTATATATTTACATGTAAATATGTATACATATATGTATATATATATGCATGCATATAAGTGTATCTGTCTATGTGAACACATACACACACACACACATATGATATATATATATATATATATATATGTGCACGTATGTGTGTGTGTGTGTGCATGTGTGTGTATATATATGTATATAATTTCGTTATTTGTCAATTGAAGCTACCATTGGTTTCATGTTAAGAAAGGCAGGAAAATATTCTAGTGCCAACAATTTTTCAAGCTGATTACATAGAGAAAGCTATTCACCTCCATTTTAGAAAACACAGCCTTCTTTAGTTCACAAATAAAGAAATTATATCCACCAGTGCAGTGTTCAGCACTCATTTTCCTTGTCTGACATTTATGTATATATATATATATATATATATATATATATGTTTAAATGTAGATACATACATATATACATATATATAGTTGGTATAAATATGTTTACACGTGAATAGGTAGTCCCCAAGTATTGCTCAGGTAGTTCAAACTCTTGAAATCTAACTTCTTATTCAGAGTATGTACTCCAGGAGCAGCTAAGTTGGCTAGAAGAGAAAACTTGAGCAAATACCAATAAAGACAGATGGACAAACAATAACAGATTAGTAGATGTTTAGAATATATTTACATCATTTGTTACATACATTTGTTACATGATCTTTACAGCTGTTTCGATGCATCCTGTAAGTAGTGGATATTATTGTGCATATTATGCTGTTAAGTGAAAGCATTATAAAGCAATATTACACAAAACATATCTATCTATCTATCTGTCTGTCTCTCTGTCTATGTATGTATACATACATTTGTATATACAGATACACATGCACACACAAACGCATATATATATATATATATGAATGCATATATATATATATCATTGCTATTATGTAAAAGTGTCCTAACTCGAAAACATTGCTTTTTCACCAATCCAAAGCAAAACTGTTGTACTACACTTTGACCATTTTTGATAACTTGACATCTAAAGCAGTTGGATGTAAACAGTTTGATAAAAAAAACTGGCTATTGCTAGCAAAAATAAATATTGCAAACAAAAAAACGCATTTGGCCAAATTTGGACGTACAATAGTTTAACATAATAGCAACGATATATATATAGGAAATAGTGGCACAACAAAGTACCAATTTTTGCTGGAAATAACAGACAATATTTATATTCATATATATATATATATATATATATATATATATGTATGCATTTTTCTGTGTGAAGCCTTCTGAAAAGACTTTTCTCTTAACCAATTCTTGCTTTTAATTTATGTCATCTTTATTTCAATAATTCCTGGTCCGTTTAGTCTTTTCTTTCATCACTGAGATAATATTTTATAATAGAACAGAATAGAATAGAATGTGATAAAATAATATGAAATACGATATAATATAATGTAATATAATATCTATCCATCTATCTGTTTGTCTGTCTGTCTGTCTGTCTGTGTGCCTACCTACATACTTAGCTATCTATCTATCTATCTATCTTCCTTACTAAAAATGAACTAACTAGTATATATATATATAATATATATATATATATATATATATATATATATATAATATATATATAGGTGCAGGAGTGATTGGTGACTGTATTGTAAGACGTTTGCATCCCAACCACATGATTCTGGGTTCAGTCCCAATGCATGGCACCTTGCACAGTCTACTAACTGAAAGAAGTAAAAGATAGAAGAAAACATATAATATGTAATATATTTTTGTCTCATTTTGTCTCAAAGTCGTAAGACGCCCCTTGTCATTCTTGTTTTTAACCGTTACTGTTTCCAATTTTATCTTCGTCTCTTGTTTTCCTATTCGTCTCTGTTGTTGCGTTCACATTCTTTCCTTCTACCAAAGAAATCTAATGCCCATAGCTTAGCTTTTCCTTGGGGCTGGCCGATTTGGAGCAAATCTCAGAATTAAACAGCCGAAATTTGCCATGATGAATTGGTTTCTGACTGAAGAATGAAGGCTTCGAATGACTGTCTGTTTTCCGTTTCATCACTTTGTGTATTTCACGTTCTTTATATATAAAGTTTTATTATATAAATATATATATATATATATATATATATATATTATATATATATATATACATATACATACATATATATATATATATATATAGAAGTATGTCTATACATATATATATATATATATATGTATATATACACACACACACATACACACACAGAGGAGAGAGAAAGAGACTAGTGCACACAATTAGACAACAAATGCACTGCAGACAAGTCTAAAGAGACATCGAAGAAAACTAAAGAAAAGTTTTAAAATGTTCAAATTCCATACAATACATGAAGTCATGACTCTCAGACAAAAATAAAATTTATATAAAAGAAACTGAAAAGCATTTAAAATATCATGATTTAGATATAGACATGGTAAATTCAAAGATTGAGATACTATTATAAAAGAACTATAATGAAGAATGGAAACTCTCATAAAAACATTTATATATATGCATATCTATCTGTCCGTCTGTCTGTCTCTTTTTACATATATATATATTATATATATTATATATTATATATATTATATATATATATATATTATATATATATATATATATATGTATATATATATATTATATATATAATATATATATAATATATATATATTATATATATATATTATATTATATATATATACATATATATATATATATATATATATATATATATATATATAACAATTTATAAGTAAGGGCAAAAGAAAAAAATTCTAATATATATTATATATATATATATATATATTTATATATGATGACATACATATATACATGCATACATTTATACACTACACATCCATATATATGCACATATATACATACATACATACATATATACATATATTATACATATATATATATATATTATATATATAATATATATGCATATTCAATGGAATTCTTTCAGTTTCGATCTAGTACATCAACTCACAATATTTAGGTTTGCCTGGGGTTATAGTAGAAGACACTTTCCCAAAGTGCCATGTAGGGGGACTGAACCTGGAACCATGTGGTTGGGGAGCAAACTTCATATGGAACAGCCATGCCTATATATATTCTTTTATTTGTTTCAGTCATTTGACTGTGGCCATGCTGGAGTACTGCCTTTAGTCGAACAAATCGACCCCTGGACTTATTCTTTGTAAGCATAGTATTTATTCTATTGGTCTCTTTTGCTGAACCACTATGTTATGGGGACATAAACACACCAACATCGGTTGTCAAGTGATAATGGTGGACAAATACAGAGAAAAACATATACATTTATAAATATGTGCGGGTGGCACGTAAAAGCACCCACTACACTCACGGAGTGGTTGGCGTTAGGAAGGGCATCCAGCCGTAGAAACACTGCCAGATCAGACTGGGCCTGATGCAGCCTTCTGGCTTCACAGACCCCAGTTGAACTGTCTAACCCATGCTAGCATGGAAAGTGGACGCTAAATGATGATGATGATGATGATGAAATATACGATGGGTTTCTTTCAGTTTCCATCTACCAAATCCACTCACAAATGAGTGACATCTTCCACAATGTGTACATATAGGACTAAATATTAAAATTATCAAAATTGATACCTACAATTCTTATTACAAATCATATAATTTGTAATAAAAATTGAAGGTAGAAATTTTGATAATTTGGAATAAGAATTGTGGGTAATTATTTTGGTAATTTTAATATTTAGTCCTATATGTACCTATCAGTTGCTTGAGGGTGATTCTGTCTCAAACATATCTATCAATCTATCTATCTATATAACAGTGAGTAATTTATTTTAGTACCACTAAATTGAATTTCTCTTCCCTGTGGACTCAGAAATAACTTCCCTAATATTAATATTATATATATATATATAATATATATATATATACACATATATATAATATACATACATATATATACATATATATACATATATATGCATATATATATGTATGTGTGTATATGCATATATATATATATAAATATATATATATATACCACTTATATATGTATTTTCTCATTTGTATTATATTATATATATATATATAAATATATATATATATATTGTTGTATTTGGGGATGGTCATATTGCCAGTTTAGCCAATAAAAACACAGGCACTATATATACACAGGTGATAATTTGCTTCTGCTTTATTTTATTTTTTACATTAATCGTATTTCGGCCAGGGTTATTTTGTCCCGCTTCTGTGACAATAAAATAAAGCTGAAGCAAATTAACACCAAATATATATAGTGCCTGTGTTTTATTGGGTAAACTGGCAACATGACCATCCCCAAATACAACAATATCTGTTTCAACAGACAATTTCACTTCAAGAATCTTGCAAAACGAATATATATTTCGTTTTTGGATTTGGTTTGCAAGATTCTTTATATGAGTTCGTGTGTTGAAGCATATTCTGTTGTGTCTGGGGAGAGTCATTCTCTTTTAGTGCCTTATTATTTAACACACTCACTGCTAAAATTTCCACTTATTTCTTATTTTTATTTTCTAAAATTTTCGTTGCGTCTTGCATATATATATATATATATATATATATATATGAGCAAAATGCCCGCCGTCGAATAGACAGTACTGAGTTGTAAAACATTTAAACCAAATTTTCTCAAAACAACTTGTCCTATCGTCCCATAGGCCTCCCTTTTGAGAAACACTGATTTAACCACAATTTGAGACACCAGCAAAAGAAGAAATAAAGATAGACTTTTTTTTCTATTCCAAGAAAAACGATTTTACAAATGCACGTTCCCACGGCTTTATCAATCACATTCTCACCTGGAATCGATATTGGTAATTTTTTCAAGACTTGTACACGTCGGTATCTACATATCAAATTTGAGCGCAATCGGATGGAGGATGCCCGAGATCCTAGAAGACACACAGACAGACAGACAGAATGGATTTTATATAATAGATATATATATATCTATATCTATATCTATATATATATATATATATATATATATATATATATAAAAAAGGAAATGAAGAAAATGCTGACAAAATAATTTAAGTAATTTAAGTAATTTAATTAGGTGAAAGTTCTTTTTACTGGTTGCGCATTTGTTATGCTTATCAAAAGTTTTTTCCTCTTATCTGACTTTATGTTGGGTTTGCTGTCTCCATATAAGAGACAGCAAACCCAACATAAAGTCAGATAAGAGGAAAAACTTTTGATAAGCATAACAAATGCGCAACCAGTAAAAAGAACTTTCACCTAATTAAATTACTTAAATTATTTTGTCAGCATTTTCTTCATTTCCTTTTTTATATATCACAACTCGTGTTCCACATCTCCTTTTTTAAATATATATATATATATATATATATATATACTATCTTAAGGTGACCTGCTCTACGCACGGGTGAGGTTGTGGTTGTTACTTTCTGTTTCTTATCGCCACATTTTCCCTCTTTGTTTCTCTCTCCTTTCTCTCGCCCTTTCCCACTCTCTTACTCTTCATTTCTCTCGGACTTTCCCTCGCTTTCTCTTACTCTCTATCTTTCTCTATCTATCTCTCTCCCATTTATAAACAACAAAAGATCTTGAGTAGGTTGAGAAAGAATATATTTTTACGCTTTTTAAACCCTTCATCGTTATTCTCATTCACTCATTGTTACTTTCTCCTTTCCTTTCACTTTCTCTCTATAATGTTGTTTGATAGCGTCTACTATCTTTCCTCTGCCACCTTCACCAGCGCTGTCACTCGTCTCTCTCTCTCTCTCTCTACGTATGTCTGCATTCATAGAGAGAATTATCATCGCCACAACCACCACACAATCATGAGAATCTTTCTCTATATATATAGATAGAGAGAGAGCGGGAGAGAGAAAATAATAATGAGTGAATGAGAATAACGACGAAGGGTTTAAAAAGCATAAAAATATTGAATGCGGTGGAGGAAAGATAGTAGACGCTATCAAACGACTTTATAGAAAGATTGTGAAAGGAAGGGAGGAAAGAAGAGAGAGAGAGAGAGAGATGGAGGAAGACAGACACATAAAAGAATGGGAGGAGACTTGTTAAAGTATGCGGTTTTTGCCCTAGTAACCACACCTTTTAAGATAGGGATTTCTAACCTAGCCCACTCTCATCCTCACCTCATTTTACATGTCCCTGTAAATTTTGGAGTCAATCCGACCCCATCTAGTGCCTCTTAACCCGTTCCAATGCCAAAATGAGACAAACTTTTCGCATTTCAGAATTATAGATATTGATATATATATATATATCTATATATATATATGTATATAACATGTGGTAGTAAATGATGATGATGATGCTGATGATGAAGATGATGACAATGGTAATAATGTTATAGCATTCAGTACGTGTTTAGACTGGCTGTAAAACTTAATTCCCACGAGGACCTTTTTGGCAGCTTCTGATTAAAAACAAAAACTAAGAAACCGAAAGAGAATGATTGATTTCGTCATTACTGAACAAATTCCATCAGAATCTTCTTAATATCTTCTGTTTCCCAATATGTTGAATATAAACAATGGATGACTGTTTAGTGAACTGCAAAGATCTTTACGTTCACAACTTCAGACCAGTCCATGTGATTCTCCAGACACACTGTTAGAAAAGGCCGTCTTACTTGTGTAAATAATGAGTCTTAGGACCCTTGAGGGAGGAGCTTCACTTGGTTTCTATGGCATTTAAGTGACTAATATGACAACCCTCTACATCACTGAATGGGATTCTGGTCTGTCATGGAGATAACTTCCCAACCATATATAAGTGGTATCATCATCATCATCATTGTTTAACGTCCGTTTTCCATGCTAGCATGGGTTGGACGGTTCAACTGGGGTCTGGGGAGCCAGGAGGCTGCACCAGGCCCAGGCTGATCTGGCAGTGTTTCTACAGCTGGATGCCCTTCCTAATGCCAACCACTCTGTGAGTGTAGTGGGTGCTTTTTACATGCCGCCTGCACAGGTGCCAGGCGAGGCTGGCAAACGGCCACGATTGGATGGTGCTTTTTACGTACATCCGGCTAAGAGGCCAGTCGTGGTGGCGCTGGCAACGGCCACGTTCGGATGGTTCTATTATGTGCCACCAGAGAAATGTGGACCGGAGAAATGTGAAATGAAGTGGTTTGTTCAGAAACACAACACACTACCTAGTCTGGGAATTGAAACCATGACCTGGCAATCATCAACATAACACCCTAATCACTATGCCACATGTCTTCAGTGAAAAAGTCGCAATGAAGACAAATTTCACTGTGACATTGTGGCTTTCTATTTTGCTTATCTTTTAATTTTTACTTGTTTCACTCACTAGACTGTGGTTATTCTGGAGCATCACTTTGAAGAACTTTTAGTCAAATGAATCGATCACAGCACTTAGTTTTTAAGCCTGGTAGTAATTCTATCAGTCTCTCTTTGCTGAGCTTTTAAGATATGGAGACACAAACAAACCTACAGCAGTTGTCAAGTGATAGGGGGCAAACACAGACAAAGACACACATATAGATATATGTGTGTGTAAGTGTTATCATCATCATCATCGTTTAATGTCTGCTTTCCATGCTAGCATGGGTTG
This sequence comes from Octopus sinensis, assembly GCF_006345805.1. NCBI lineage: Eukaryota > Metazoa > Mollusca > Cephalopoda > Octopoda > Octopodidae > Octopus > Octopus sinensis. The sequence goes on along the minus strand of NC_043008.1, from coordinate 22,132,731 downwards.
GACCATTTGACTGAGGTGTGGCGAACCAGACAGCAGCACCAGACTCCAATCTGATCTGGTAGAGTTTCTACGGCTGGATGCCCTTCCTAACACCAACCACTCCGAGAGTGTAGTGGGTGCTTTTATGTGCCACCGGCATGAGGGCCTGTCAAGCAGTACTGGCAACGGTCACGTTCAAATGGTGCTTTTTATGTGCCACCTGCACAGGAGCCAGTCCAGCGGCACTGGCAACAACGATATAAATATATATATATAATATATATATATATATATATATATATATAATATATATATATATATATAATTATATATATATATCCATATATCTATCTATCCTTCTATCTATCTATATATACACACACACACACAAGGTGCTTCTTTCAGTTTCCATCAATCAAATGCACTCACAAGATTTTGTTTGGCCCAAGGCTATAGTAGAAGACACTTGCTCAATGTTCCATACTGGTAGATAGAAACAGGAACCATTTGGTTGTGAAACAAACTTCTTTACTACAAACTTAAGCCTGTGCATATCCACATATGCAGGAACCTGTTTTTAAACACACATACGCTTAAAATTCTCTCTAAAACATACATTCGCATTTACTTCACATATAGTAATGTATGTATGTATGTATGTATGTATGTATGTATGTATGTATGTAATGTATGTAATGTATGTATGTATGTATGTATGTATGTAATGTATGTAATGTATGTATGTATGTACGTATGTATGTAATGTATGTATGTATGTATGTTTGTATGTATGTTTGTATGTATGTATGCATGTATGTAATGTATGTAATGTATGTATATATGTAATGTATGTAATGTATGTATGTATGTATGTATGTATGTATGTATATAATGTATGTATGTATGTAATGCATGTATGTATGTATGTATGTATGTATGTAGGTATGATTGTATGTAATGTATGTATGTATGTATGTATGTATGTATGTATGTATGTATGTATGTAATGTATGTATGTATGTATGTATGTATATGGGTATTTATATATGTGTATGTATGCTTGTGAAGACCTGTTGAACCAAGTGAAATCGTAGTCGTGGCCAATGCCAGTGCTGTCTGACTGGCACCTGTGCCAGCGGAATGTGCAATGCACCATTTGAGTGTGGCTGATACGAGTGCTGCCTGACTGGCACTTGTACCAGTGGCACATAAAGAGCACCATTCAAGCATGTCCGATGCCAGTGTCACTTGACTGGCATCCATGCTAGTGGCACTTAAAAACCACTCACTATACTCTCAGAGTGGTTGGCATTAGGAAGGGCATCCCGTTGTAGAAACTTTGCCAGATCAGATTGGACCTTGGTGCAGCTTGCTGGCTTGCCAGTCCTCAGTCAAACTGTCCACCCCATGTCATCATGGAAAGCCGATGTTAAGCAACAACGATGATGAGGATGATGTATGTATGGCTCTATGGATGTATGTGTGTATATATGGATAATCATAATTGCATGTATGTATGCATGCATGTATGTTTGTATACTCTCTCTTTTATTCTTTTACTTGTTTCAGTCATTTTGACTGCGGCTGCGGCCATGCTGGAGCACCACCTTTAATCGAGCAACTCGACCCTGGGACTTATTCTTTTGTAAGCCCAGTACTTATTCTATCGGTCTCTTTTGCCGAACAGCTAAGTAACGGGGAGATAAACACACCAGCATCGGTTGTCAAGCAATGCTAAGGGGACAAACACAGACACACAAAAATATACATACATACATATATATATAATATATATATATATAATATATATATATATATATATATATATAATATATATACGACGGGCTCTTTTCAGTTTCCGTCTACCAAATCCACTCACAAGGCTTTGGTCGGCCCAAGGCTATAGTGGAAGACACTTGCCCAAGGTGCCACACAGTGGGACTGAACCCGGAACCATGTGGTTGATAAACAAGCTACTTACCACACAGCCACTCCTGTGCCTGTATATATATACAGATCTAGGGAAGGGTTTCTGTTTTTCAGCCTTTCCCTGTTTATATATACAAATGGGCACACATAGATTCATACATTTTTATATATAACCATAAATAATATACAGTTACACACACACACATACACACACACACATACATACACACACATACACAGACAAACATCCCCCCTCATAGGCATGCTCACATACACACATATATACACCCTCTCCTTCTCTCCCCACACATGAACCTCCTCACACACACAAGCACACACACACACACACATATACAGACAAACATCCCTCATAGGCATGCTCACATACACACATATATACACCCTCTCCTTCTCTCCCCACACATGAACCTCCTCACACACACAAGCACACACACACACACACACACACACACACACACACACATATACAGACAAACATTCCTCATAGGCCCGCACACATACACACATATATACAACCTCTCTTTCTCTCCGCACACAGGAACTTTCTCACACACACACTCACACACATACACACATACACACACACACACATTAAGGTCACACCAATATTCTCTGACGTCTAGACTCATGTATCTTCCATAATTGAAATCAATTCAGCTTTAATATTCGTTGATTCTTTTAACCACGGGAGATGAAGTATTAGTTAGCTTCAGGTAATAAGCTTGCTAATGAACGCCAAATATGTACAGACATAAATGCATACAAATGTATTTATCTACACACACACACATGCGCACACATGCACACATACATACATACATACATACATACATACATACATACATACATGCATACATACATACATGCACATACATACATTCATACATATATTCATACATACATATATATACATATGTGCATACATATATATATATAATATATATATACATACATACACATATACATACACACATGCACATGTACATTCATACATACATACATGCATACATACATACACACATACATTCATAGACTCATACATATATACATACATATATTCATTCATATATACCTATATACATACATATGTGCATACCTACATACATACATACAAATATATATATATATATATATATATACACACACACATATATATACATACACACATACATTCAAACATACATACCTACATGTACATACATAAATGCATGCATGCATGCATGAAACATACATACATTTATTCATACATAGATTCATTCTTACATACATGAATACATACATACATACACACACACACACACACACACACACACACACACACATATATGACACAGTGATATTGACAGGCTCTGCCCAAGGAGAGATGAAAGAAATAGAGATATGAGATCAGTGCCAACAGCCTTTGCATATTTTAGAGTATCTCTCAGACAGCACCTGCTAAACTACAGTAGGCAAAATAAATATTTGAACCTTCTGCTGAAAAGCAAAGAGAACAACATCCTACTTGTTGGCAGTGAGATCGCCAGGAAGTACCCTCTTCCTAATGACCTCCCATACAACTTCAAAGCAGCTGGAGAAACACACCTGAAAAATTGTGAAATGTTCAGACTACCAAAAAATAATGCTGCCTGGATTTGTTTCAGGAAAACTTGTGACAATAATATTGACATGATGTGCAGTTTATCTGGGACACATAACCACTATGTTATGTCACACTTCAAGGGCTATGCATTTGTTAACCAAGAGCATACATGCATACATGCATGCATGTATACAATGCATACATATATAAATACACACATGCATACCTTCATACATACATATATACATACATACAAACATACATACATACATTACATACATACAAACATATGTACATTACATAGATTACACACATATATGCATGCATTCATACATAAATAAGTTACATAATTACTTAAATACATACATGCATACATATATACATACATACACTACGTATATACACATATGCATGCATACATACATACATATATACATTCAAGCATATATACATATGTACAAGTAAGCATACATATGTACATACATACACACATACATACGTACATGCAAGCATACATGCATACACACATGTAAGCATACAAATACACATACATACATACATTACAGACATACATACACGCAGATATACATACGTACATACACACATACATACATTACATACATACATACATATATGCAAGCATACATATATACATACATATGCAAGAATACATACATGCACACATGCATACATACATCAAATACATACATATATGCAGGCATACATACATACATACATACATACATACATACATACATACATACATTACATACATACATTTATGCAGGCATACATACCTACACACATACATACATCACATACATACATATATGCAGGTATACATACTCACACACATACATCACATACATAAATACATGCAGGCATACATACATACATACACACATAATACATACATTACATACATATATGCAGGCATGCATACATACACACACACATACATTACATACATACATACCTATATGCAGGCATACATATTTAGATGCATCTCTGCATATGTGAAGTGAATTAAGTAAGTTTCCTTTGCTGCAATTGGGAAGTATTACAGAAGAAAAATACCCTTGCATGTACCCTAACACACTCCCCACCACCACCACCACTCATCATCCATATCTCCCACACCCCCTCCTCTCTCATGCTTTTAGGCGTCATGCATTAGATGAAAGGCAGACATCAAAACAACTCTCGAAATATCTCTTGGTATACATACATACATACACACACTTGCATGCACATGTATGCATGCATGTATGCATACATGCATGTATGTAATGTACGTATGTCTGTATGCATGTTTGTATGCATCAAATATGCAAATAACCTATGCTTCACACTACTTCATAAATCACATGCAAAATTTGTGCATATGTGTACGTGTATGTGTATGTATGTGTATATGTGTGTGTATGTGTATATGTGTGTGTATGTGTGCGTGTATGTGTAAATATAATCCAAAGAATTACCTGAAAAACTCGAACACTCATTTCACATCACACTAACTATAAAAGAGGAAAAAAAAAAAAAATGCAGAACCTGGACTATTAATCAATTCCATAATATTTCCGAAGCAAGTCTATTAAGTTATGTAGTTTATCTAAGTTTCACCAAGTTTCCAGACTTTGCTATTAATAACTCACAGTTATTAGCTTTAAAAAAATAAATAACAAACTAATTGCTTTTCGCATTTCTTATATTGTTTCCATTTACAGTGACTGATTTCCTTGGAAAAGATTGATTACTATAACGAGATATCCTGGCACGACACAAATGAAAGCCCTACTTTCTCTCCGAAATAATAACCTCTCTGTTAGAGATGAGATGGTGAAAGCTGCTTGGCGTAGTGGTTAGGGTGTTGCAATCAAGATCGTAAAACTGTGGGTTTTTTTGTCAAGCGGTGATGTTTGTTATGTCTCTCGTTAGAAATACATCCTGTGGCTCAACAGTTTCGATGGCAAAAAATAGCTGGTGTTAAGGTGAGCATCTACCTGTAGGAATCTTGCTAAAGCAGTTATTGGAGCCTGGTTGCAGTCCTTTGGCTTGTCACAGCTCCTTTCTAACTGTCCAACCCATGCCAGCATGGAAATCATCATCATCATCACCACCACCACCACCACCACCACCACCACCACCACCACCACCACCATCATCATCATCTCATCATCATCATCATCATCATCATCACCATCATCATCATCATCATCATCATCACCACCACCACTACCACCACCACCACCACCACCTCCACCTCCACCACCACCACCACCATCAACACCACCACCATCATCATCATCATCATCATCATCATCATCATTCTCGTTATCGACGTCGTCATTGTCGTTGTTGTCGTTGTCATCAGCATCATCCTTTAACGTTCATTTTCCATGCTGGCATGGGTTGGACCATGGGTTTGACCAGAGCTGGCAAGCTTGGGAGCTGTGCCAAACTCCAGTCTAATATAGCATGACTTTCTATTACTGGACGCCCTTCCTAATGCCAACCACTTTACAGTGTGCTGAGCTCTTTTTATGTGGTGCTGGTGTGGGTGCTATTATGTGGTGCTGGCACAGGTGCCCTTAATATGGCACAGGCATGGGTACTTTTCATATGGTACTAGCACAGGGCTCTGGCAGACCAATCCACTTCAGCAGGGGGTGGGGCAGCA
>NC_043008.1:22099040-22124040 GCF_006345805.1 Octopus sinensis | reverse complement strand
TAAAGAAATATATAATACGCACCCTTTCTCTAATTTGAGACAAGGAGGTCTATATAACGTCCTTGGTTTGTAAAAATGTATACGGTAACATCCTTTATTATTATTGTATATATAACATAATGCAAACTTGTAGCTTTTTTGTGCATTTTATTTGCAGAAAATAAAGAAATAACAGTAATAACGTTTAATAAATGTTGCTTACTACATGTTATGGATGATTTAAGGTATTTTCATGCCCAACATATTATTCTGTGTTCTGAATACTTTTATTTTAATAAATGTTGTTTACTGCAAGTTATGGATGATTCTCTTATGACTTCATTGCTTTCAGGCTTAGCTTAAGGTATTTTTGCGCCTGACATCACAAAATGCGTCTGAATAAACATTGCCGGACAGCAAATAGAGACTTGGACATTGCTTAGAAAATAATTTTCATTTTAAACCTCATATATAGTACACACTAGAGATTTTGACCTTTAAATTTTGGGGAAAAAATGCGGATTATACTCGAGGATTTACAGTAATTCCATCCATCCATTCTACAGCAGGTCTTTGAGTAATTATGAAATATTAGCCAAGTCTCTATTTGCTGTCCGGCAATATTTATTCAGATGCATTTTGTGATGTCAGGCGCAAAAATACCTTAAGCTAAGCCTGAAAGCAATGAAGGCATAAAAGAATCATCCATAACTTGCAGTAAACAACATTTATTAAAATAAAAGTATTCAGAACACAGAATAATATGCTTGCTTAAGGCTCCCTAAGAGTTTGGGATTAATGGGCAACTTCTGATTGTTGTGAAGTCCCTCTATGAATGCCCAGATGTTTGTGATTAGGTCAATGATGTGACATCTAAACCTTTCAACATGGGTGGTGTTGGACTTTGGCAGGGATTCATATTGTTACCTCTTCTTTTCATAATTATCATAAACTGGATTAACAAGTGCAACTATTGTGGAAGTTGTATCCCAGTTGCTATATGATCAGTTGGTTGATATTTGCAGATGACATGGTGCTACTTGGTTCATTGAAAGGTGATCTCCAGCATGCACACAATTAGTTCACTGCCAAGTGCTGTAAGACATTGATAAAAATTAGTATTGCAATGACCGATACATTGGTCCACTCAATAAAGTCTTCTCAGTGCATTTAGCATGTTAGTAGAACATCACTGAGACAAGTGAAGAAGTTCAGATCTCCTGTGGGCCATATTCATGAATGAAATAATATAAACAAGGCTCCCAAAAAGCAAATATAAGTAATGTACTTAACTCTTAGTCACAAAGATTCTGTAACGAAATGAAAATATATCTGAGGCCTCCAAATCAAACCTAAGTTGTATATTAGTGTCTTGGTGACAAAGATTTTGTAACTAAGTAGAAAATATAACTGAGGTCTTTAAATTGAATCTAGGTTATACATTTGGTATTTAAGCTTTCTTTTTTATTTAATTATTTTAAATTTTAAATATTGGACTGGGAGAAAGAGGCAGTGCTCATTGTTTTCACCACTCCCCCAAGACTGGTGAGAACGATTCTATTAATGTTCCTTGTCAACCATTGCAAATCAACAACTGCAGGAAAGAAATGAATAGAAAAGGGATTGAGACTACAAAATGAAGTATAAGTTATGTATTTGACTCTTGCTTACAAAAGTACTAGAACCAAATAGAAAATATAATCGAGGCCCCTAAATCATACCCAGGTCACAAAATTTGTGTCTTGGTGACAAAGATAGTATAACCATATAGATAATATAATTGAGGTCCCAAAATGAAATTGAGGTTATGTATTTGTGTCTGGGTCACAAAAATGCTGTGATCAAGTAGAAAATATAACATTAGTGTCTACCACTTTTGAAATTTTCCCTTGTAATAACTCCCTTGTTATCACCTCATCCAATGCCTTTGTGGCAAATAGACAGTTATTCTTTTTATTGGCCTCAGTAACTGGGCTTCTTTTTATTTAGTTAAAGGAAAGCATTCCCTATGACCTTTCATAGAGCCTCTGAAACTGATAGAGGGAGAAAAGATGGTACCCTTAAATTGGAGACTTGACTTGGATGCTTGCAACCAAATGAACTTTGCTAGAGGCACTTAAGGTGTTGGGTGGCAGTTTTAAACCAAACTAAGTCTACCAACCAAATAGGCCATTATGAGAATGTAAAGAACTAAAACAACTGGTGTAAGGTGCAAGGCAGCCAGTTCAACATTCTTGGAGCTTTGCTGACTATACAGTTCTATACTTAAGAGATGAGGAATTATGGACATTATTTACATTATTTACATTTGACGGATATTTGTCCTCATCTTGTTTGTTGTTAACACAACGTTTCAGCTGATATACCTTGTAGCCTTCATTAGGTGTCACATGGCATACTGGTTAAGAATGCGGGCTACTAACCCCAAGATTCTGAGTTAGATTCCAGGCAGTGACCTGAATAATAATAATAATAATAATAATAATAATAATCAAATAATAATAATAATAATAATGCCCTGATGCAGTACCAGGAGTGGCTCTCAGGCTTCTGATCTTAAATGATTGGAAGTGTTATCATGTACGTTGTTGTCTTGGTGTAAAAGATGGGCTACAGCAAATATTCTGCTAAACCACAGATTGCTGTCAGTTGTTGACCTAACCAGTTGAGCATGTCCCTTCGTGGTGACAATAGTGCACTCTGATCACGAGCAAGAAGTAGTGGGGGGCATCATAGCCAGTGTTGAGAGGAATTCTTTGGGGTTTGAATAGTTCACCTCTGGAAACATGGGTGTGTTCTTTCAACATCCTTAAACAACCTATTCAGGGACGTTTGAGCGGGATGGGTACTCACCTGAAGAAAAATTCTAACTGGGCCCCCACCTGAAGGTCATGGTGCTGTTTATTCTTGATCGGAGATCACCATGTCGCGCAATATGGTTTGATGCATGTGCTGGTGTAACCTATCAGACGGGTAGTCATGATGGGTATATTGGGATCGATATTTTACCCAGTGTCACTTTGATGGCATGAAGCCCTCTCAATCAATAATAATAATAATAAAATAATTAATATAGGGGCTGCCCAATGAAAACAGAACAAAAGGGGCTGCAATCAGGGTGGTGGAGCACTTGCAGAAAACAGCATGCTTGGAACGCTCAGATACCTGGAAGTGCTCAAAAAATAAGAGGTGTATTCGTTCACTGGTAGTGAAACACTGACACCGTAGGACATTCCAGTATTAGAAGCTGTGCAAGGCAATGATTATATATAATAATAATAATATAATAAATCGAAAAAATACCTAAAGAATAGAACCCGGTTCGAAATTTCCCCAAGAACCCTGATGAGGTTAAGAGAGTGTAACAACCGAAACGTGTTAACAACAAACAAAATGAGGACAAATATCTGTCAAATGTAAATAATGTAAATAATGTAAAGCTGACCTTGTTTTGGTAAGCTAGAGAATGGTAAGTGAAAGGGAGCACTTATCCTTGGTAGCCAGGATTATAGCATTGTTCTAAAGACATTTAAATAAAATTTTGTATATATTTTATAAACTTTTATTTTTATTTTTCCAGTTGTATTTGATTTTTTTATGTAAATCTCCACAATGTCAATGTGATGTTCCCTGATGGCCCCTTTTGTGACAAATAAAGGATGTCATTACTGGATCAATCTTGTCTTTCACACTTGTGGGGTTGCTAATATAAAGTGCCAGTCAGCTACTGGTTGCCGTGGCCACATTTTCTGGCATTGGGCAGACTTCAGAAAGAACTGAAGAATGAAGATTGGCAAGAATCATTAGAATGTTACACAAAATACCTTGTAACTTTTCTGGACCCTTATGTTCTGAGTTCAACTCTTGTTGAAGGCAAGTTCATCATTTATCACTTTAAGTTCAATAAACTAAAGTACCAGTGACATACTGGGGTTCATTTAATTGACTGCTCTTCACCCTCTCATTTTTATTCTTTTTACTTATATTAGAAACAAGCTTCACCACCATTGTCATCATCAACATAGCCATCATTGCCATCATTAACCATTGTTGTAATCATCTTTGTTGCCATCCTCCTCCTCCTCCTCCTAATCATCATCATCATCATCATCATCAATATCATCATCATTGTCATTGTTGTCATTATCGTCATCATTGCACGCACCATCATCGCTTTCATCATCCTTGTTGTTAATGCCAACATCATCGTTATCAGTGTCCTCCTCCTCCTCCTCATCATCATCATCACCATCCTCCTCCTCCTCCTCTTCATCATCATTATCATTGTCATTGTTGTCATTATTGTCATCATTGCACTCACCATCATCGCTTTCATCATCGTTATCAGTGTCCTCCTCCTTCTCCTCCTCCTCATCATCATCATCATCCTCATCATCTTCTTCATCATCATCATCTTCTTCATCATCATCGTCATTGTCATGATTACATCATTGTTATCATCTACAATGTCATCATTATTCTCGTCATCATTGTCATCATCAACTTGTCATCGTGGTCGTCATCATTGTGATTGTTATTGGGATCAGTATTGTTATTATTGTCATCATCATCATCTTCAACATCTATGTTGTTTGTTATTGTCATCGTCACCTCCATCAGTCCTCATCATCACCATCATCACCATTCTCCCCCCTTGTCATCCTCATCATCATCATCGTCATCATCATCATCATCACCGTCATCATTGTTGTCAGCAATATTTGAATGCTCCTTTTTCAAACCTTTTGATATGAAATTCAATTTAAATTTTTCATTTCACACGGATAGAAGTGAAAAATAAAATAAAATAAAATAAAATAACAAAAAAAAGATAAAAATAAAAACAAAATGATACGAAAAAAAACAAGACAAATTAACATAAAAACAAAATAGAAGACGATAGCAAAAAAAACAACAAACAACAAACAGAAAATAAAGAAGAAAAAAAAGGAAGAATATTAATAAGTGGATGAATAAAAAAAGAATATATATTCCAATATATTCAAAAATCTTTCAGTGTAAAGTAGCGAGAAGAAGCATTGTGTAAACAAGTTTCCTCAAGCTAGTATGTGCCAAATCAATAGCATTTCTTGGTCTGGCTGTAATTTTCCATGTTGTTTACCACAGTTATTCCGTGTAGAAAGGAGATGGAGGAGGGGGAGGAGGAGGAGGAGGAGGAGGAGGGATAAGGGGGAGGAGAAGAGGAGTGAGAGTAGAGGAGAAATTTGCTGTCTTTTACTTAACGTTAGTTCGTTCGTCCTACTGCAGTCGAGGCATAAATATTGGTTGTGTATTATGGTGGTGGCGGTGGTGGTGGTGGTGGTGGATTTGGTAGTGGTGGTGGATTTGGTGGTGTTGGTGGGATTCTATTTGGGAACGGTGGTTGGTGAGATGTTTGTTTGAGATGCAGTGGTGGGAGGGGGGGGGCGGAATCGATACATGAATGAAATATTTGACGACGCTGGGGCAAGATGTGAGATGGGTGTGAAGAAGAAGAAGAAGAAGAAGAAGATAATGACGATGCTCAACTAGTTATTTTGTTGCATCCAAAAGGATGAAGGAGAAAGTTGACCTTGGCAGAGTCTGAACTCCGAATGTAAGGAGAGACAAAATGCCACGAAACATTTTAGGCATTTTGTCCTGTGTGCTAACTATTCTGCTAGGTTGCTGCCATAATAATAATAATAATAATAATAATAATAATAATCATAATAATAATAATAATAATAATAATAATAATAATAATAATGATACTAATAATAATAATGATAATACAGACGGGTAGTCATGATGGGTATATTGGGCTTCGTATATTTTACCCCAGTGTCACTTTGATGGCATGCACTGCTCTCTCACTCAATAATAATAATAATAATGATACTAATCCTTTCTTCTAAAGGCACAAGGCCTGAAATTTGGAGAAGGGGACTAGTTAATGACTGGTACTTAATTTATCGACTCCGAAAGGATGAAAGGCAAAGTTGACCTCTGTGGAATTAGAACTCAGGAGATAGAGATGGACAAAATACTGCTAAGCATTTTGCCCAACACACAAATGATTTTGCCAGCTTGCAGCCTTAATAATAATAATAATAATAATAATAATGATGATGATGATGAAGATGATGATGATGATAATAATAATAACAACAACAACAATAATAATAATAATAATAATGATAATAATAATAATAATCATAATAATAATGATGAGGATGATGATGATGATAATGATAATGATAAAAATAATGGTTTCAAATTTTGCTTCAAGGACCCCCACTACTCAACTTGCACTTAATCTATTAACCCCAAAAGGATGAAAGGCAAAGTCAGCCTTGGCAGAATTTGAACTCAGAACATAGCGACAGGTGAAATACCGTTAAGCATTTCGTCCAGCTTGCTAATGATTCTGCCAGCTCCCTTGCCTTCTATCTATACCATAATGGAGAAAGCTGCTTATTAATTAGGTATGTTACAATTACTAAAAGTACTAAAAGAAAGCAATTATTTTTATAAATTCCCTATAATTTCTATTTCAGAAGTTTATTGAATTTTTTAACTTCAAATTCTCGCAAATTTAAATATTCATTGAATTCATTGCATTCACTGTGGATTAGATTTTAATGTTTAATAATAAACACTGTTAATTCATTGCAGGCAACATCTTACATTCTTATTTGCAGCAGTCTCTCATTCTTGCTCGTCTCTATTTTCATTAATGATAATTTAATAATAGCTACATAACTTTGCTACGAGACACAATTTCAAGAATATTATCAGTTTCCGGGGATTGTTAAATGATTATTTTTGATAAGATGAAAATTTTTTAATATACTGGTATAATTTTTAAGTGATTTTTGTGTTGAATGAATGCATGCTGTTACCAAAAATAGCTGTATAACTTTGATATGAGGTACAATTTCAAGGATATTATCAGTTTTTGGAGTTTGTTAAATGAATATTTTTGATAAAATGGAAATTCTTTAATATACTGGTATAATTTTTTTTTAAATAGGTGTAGGTGTGGCTCTGTGGTAAGTAGCTTGCTTACCAGCCATATGTTTCTGGGTTCAGTCCCACTGTATGGCACCTTGGGCAAGTGTCTTCTTCTATAATCTCAGGCCGACCAAAGCCTTGTGAGTGGATTTGGTAGACAGAAACTGAAAGAAGCCCGTCATATATATGTATATATATATATGTGTGTGTGTGTGTGTGTATGTTTGTGTGTCTGTTTGTCCCCGCAGCATCACTTACGTCCCCATAACTTAGCAGTTCGGCAAAAGAGACCTATAGAATAAGTACTAGGCTTACAAAGAATAAGTCCTGGGGTCGATTTGCTCAACTAAAGGCAGTGCTCCAGCATGGCCAGTCAAATGACTGAAACAAGTAAAAGAGTAAAAGAGTGATTTTGTTGGCATGGCCACTTGGAATGCTATAAGCCTTACAATAATAACTATGTGATCGCTGCTATTTCTAGCTCATTAAACAAAATAGTTTTTAACAAGCTTTCATTTATATATAATTTGTGACAGAAAAAGAAAATTTAGCAGCAAAGGCACAATAGCAGAGAGAAAGATGGGCAACTGAATCAGATGAAACCAGGGCAATAAGACTGAAACAGATGCCTAAATATCTATGGTGCTAATTACATTCTTGATGTAGGAAATGGTAACATTTCTTTTGAACAAAGCTTAGGTGAATTCAACATCAAACTACCCAATGACTCTTGCCTTGAAAGTGGTAGTCTTTCAGATATATGTGATTTTGTATTTGCTGACCTCAAAAATAACCCTGTGTGGCTTACAAATAGAACCATCGTTACTCCAACAAATGAAGCACACGATTTTTTAAAGGATTTTCTGTTGACCAGGATGCCTGGTGAGCTAAAAATATACGGAAGCTCAGATATAGTTGATAATGAAACCCTGTACCCAATCAAGTTCATCAACAAACTTACACCCATCAGGGTTTCCACCACACATTTAGACGACAGTATATCAAACATACCCTGTCACCATGATAGATCGTTAACCACTACACACATTTTTTCTCTCCTTGTTTTTTCTGTGCCCCTTTCTGTAGAAGAGCGTAGGCTCGAAACGTAAAAGACTTTTTCTATTCATGAGCATTATACTAATACATCTGTTTGTTTTGTACATCACATGTCTTCGTCTTTTGTTTTTTTCGTAAACTCTCCCTATATATATATATAATTAATAATATCAGGGTAATAAATATTTCAGAAATGTTTACTACCAGTGGCCTAGCGTATAGAAAAATTAGTCAATAGATTATATATTATTCATATAAAATACAGTGTACATTTAAACACATTAAGAGGTTTCCTATGATGGAAACCCGTGAGGGATTCCTATGATAGAAACCTCTTAATGTGTTTAAATGTACACTGTATTTTATATATATATATATATATATGATATAGATATATAGATATATAGATATACATACACATACACACATAGATATATGTATATATGTATATATGTATGTATGTATATATATAATGAGAGGTATTGGTATCTAGAAGACCCAAAGGGTATCAGGTAACATTAAGTAAGTGCTATGGACAGAATGTAGTTAAACTCTTGGTTCGATAATGATATGAGTGAGGAGTCTAGTGGGAGTCTTGTATTAGCATGCATATATATATATTAAACAGTATGAGATAACAAAGCCAAGGCTGTGTGGAGTTTTCAGGACAATTATAAGTATATTTATAAGGAAATAGTCATACAGCTGTCTTATAGCTTTATATATCTTATTTCTACTTTCATTCTCTTATTTCCCTTTATATTCCCTATCTCCTCCTTTACTATAATAATTCAAACTCAAATATTTCTTCTATTTAACCTGCTCACACCGTCTCTGATGAAGGAATATCCATAGTATCACAGAAACAGCTGTAAGACTATTTCCTTATAAATTTCCTTATAAATATCCCGAAAACTCCTCACAGCCTTGGCTTTGTTATCTCATTCTCTCTCATATGTATATATATATTGATGGGCTCCTTTTAGTTTCCATCTAACAAATGCACTCACAAGGCTTTGGTTGACCCAGTGCTGTAGTTGATGACACTTGCCCAAGGTACCATGCAGTGGGACTGTTACTGAGGCCACATGTTTGGAAAACAAACATTTTATTCTTGCCTCTCAATAAAAAAGAGAGAGGATGGTCGGTCATATTTGGAATTCTTTTGAGCATAGATCTACTCTGTCTGGTCAGAGCTAAGCACACAACAACAAGAAGAAGGTATGTTCAGTATAGAGTGTCTTGCAGCAGACACAGGCTTCTTACTTCTTGCTTCTTGTTTACCATATTCTTTCTTTTAATGTTTGCTTGCAATAGAGACAGAATTTGGCAACTGAAGAAGAATATAATCTACTTCCTTATTGGTAATATTTGATTCACTGAAAATGGTTAAAAAACAATATATATATATATATATATATATGTACGTGCATGTAAGTATTTATGTGTATACACACACACACCACACACACACACACATATATTTATAAATAAGGATAATATCGATATAATCAAGTGGCCAGCATGGGAATAAATACCATACAAAGGTAATAATTTTTTACAACTATAAATAAGGGTATCTGAGAGATACCACCATGCTGAAATAGCAGTCAAAACCCTGACTCTAAAAACCACCTTAAATGTTCATATATATATATATATATGTATGTGTGTGTTTATGTTTGTCTCCCCAACATTGCTTGACAACCAATGTTTACTTCCCCGTAACTTAGCGGTTCGGCAAAAGAGACTGATAGAATAAGTCCTGGGGTTGATTTGCTCAAATATAAGATGGTGCTCCAGTATGGCCACATTCAAATGACTGAAACAAGTAAATGAATAACAGAATGCATGTATGAGTGTGTTCCATAAATATATATGTCCCACCCATGCGAGCATGGAAGGCAGACATTAAATGATGATGATGATGATTATCATGATATACATACAAACATACATAATATATGTATATATACACATACATATATACATATACACAAACATGTATATGTATATATATATATATATATGTGTATACATACACATGTGTGCATACACACACCTCATAAACATGCATGCATACATGCACATATGCACACATGCATATAAACTGGAATGGTACAAATGTATTCCAGAATTCTACAAATATCTTCAAATATCTTTAGGCTTTGACAGAAACAGAGTATTTGAAAAATTGGAAAACAAAACAAAATAAAAGAAAAACAGATGGCAAATAAACAAAATAAATGAAAAATAAAATAATCTAGAAAAAATAAAATAGAAAGAAAATATGATCATTTTGTTGTCTGAAAATAAATTTTTGCTAAGATGTCAATATATCAGAATATTTCCTATAAATATTTCTTTGAATCGTCTCATTGAAGAGCTTGTGTTTTACAAAATAAAGCATTTGAAATGATGTAGATGTATATTTGAGGCATTGTTTGAAGTAAATTGTTTTGTTTTGTTTTTAAACTGGTTCTGAATTTCTTCAAAATAAGAAAAAGATAAGGAAACAAGAAAGAAAAACAAAAACAAACCGGGACAAAATAAAAATAAAGAGCTACAAAATCAGATAGTTTATAAGACATGCTTAAATGGTATCTTACATGATATGCTTATACACATACACACACACACACATATATATATATATGTGTGTATATATATATATTCATAACAACATCTATATATATATATATATATAACATATTATATATATATATATATATATAAATATAATATAATATATATATATATATATATATCCATAACAACATATATATATATATATATATATATATATATATATATATATATATATATATATAGATAGATATTTATTATCATCATCATCATCATCATTGTTTAACGTCTTTCTATGCTGGTATGGGTTGGACAGTTTGACTGAGGACTGACAAGCCAGGAGGCTGCACCAGGCTCCAATCTGATCTGGCAAGGTTTCTACAGCTGGATGCCCTTCCTAACATCAACCACTCCAAGAGTGTTGTGTGTGCTTTTTACATGCCATCAGCACGGGCGCCAGTCAGATGGTACTGGTATTGACCATGTTTGAATGGTGCTTTTTACGTTTCACCAGCATGGGCACCAGTCTGGCAGTACTGGCATCAACCATGCTCAAATGGCATTTATATGTATATAATTGTATGATGATGATGATGATATATATTATACATATATATATATATAATATAATAATAATTGTGTACAGTGCTCAGGTGCACTACAACTCATCTAAAGTGTATATATAATCAGGTGTAGTTTTGGCGGATTTCGGAAAGCATGAGGGCCTTAAAGGATGCAGTGTCATGGCAGTCAACAACTGATGCAGGCAGTTTATTCCATGCTTCAGCAACTCTGAGTGTGAAAAAATGTTTCCGAAAGTCATGGGAGCTGTGTTGTTTTCTGACTTTGTAGGCATGTCCACGTGTGTTAGACACATGGAGATCAAAAAGGTGTTCAGTGTTGTTGTTGGTGAGGTGGTTGATAACTTTGTGGGTGTTTACCAAGCTTCAGTGAATCCATGCCCAGGGAAACAAGGCGCTCAGAATATGGTAGGTGTCTGATGGAGGGTATATATATAGGAAAACAAAATACTGGAAAAATTTGGCAACACACGGCTATGATACTCCCCTACTACTTCTGCTTGTGATCAGAGATGCACATATTGTCAGTCATTAAGGGACATGATCAACTGGTTAATTTTCTTCAGATCAAGTAGCCCTTAGCCCTTCATGTTCAAAAGGTCCCTAAATAAGGTTTATTTAAGGATGATGAATGAAACAGCCATGTTTCCAGACGGAATTATTATATTATTATTATTATTATTATTGAGTAAGAGAGCAGTGCATACCATCAAAAGGACACTGGAGTACAAATATATGAAGCCCAATACACCCATCATGTCTACCTGTCTGATAAGGGTACACCAGGCAGAAACATTACAACCATATGTGTGTAACATGGTGATCTCATATCAAGATCATTATTGTATACTTTTTATTGTTTTAGTGAGTTCAACCATAATACCTCTTCGAAAAATCACTGAAGTGTGTGTATGTATATGCGTGCATGTGTGTGGGGTATTGTATGTGTATGTGTGCAATGAAAAACAAAGCGAACAATTTCAAAACAGACAGAATTGTCTACTTGGTACTTTCACTGTAAACTACCAGAAGAAAACAGTGAACAATAAGAAAAATAATGACAAAAAAAAAAAACGTAAACATTACATACGGATGCACATATCAATCATATAGTTGTTTGTATGTTTATTAATTATGTAAATAATATGTCTGAAATCAGTGATGTGTGTTGGAAACCATTTAACCAAAACTAAACTATAAGTGAGATAAGACTCACACACATGCACTGGCTCAGACATGTACACTCTATCTATCTATCTATCTATCTATCTATCTATCTATCTATCTATCTATCTATCTATCTATCTATCTATCTATCTATCTATCTTTCTATCTGCCTATCTATCAATCTATCTGTCTGTATAAAAACACAGACATATATATATGTTGTATAGGTGTATTCCAATTTAAGCAGTGTACATTCAGGAAAGAAAAGTTTTAATATAAATATTGATAAAAAGGCGTAGGAGTGGCTGTGTGGTAAGTAGCTTGCTTACCAAGCACATGGTTTCGGGTTCAGTCCCACTGTGTGGCACCTTGGGCAAGTGTCTTCTACTATAGCCTCAGGCCGACCAACGCCTTGTGAGTGGATTTGGTTGACAAAAACTGAAAGAAGCCCATCGTATAAATGTATATATATATATATATATATAATATATGTATGTGTGTGTTTGTGTATCTGTTGTGGGTTTGTCCCTTCAACATATATATATATATATATATATATATATATATATATATACAAACATATATATATAATCTACCACAATTTTTAAGTAATGTGGTGGAAAACTAGCTCAGACAGGCCAGGAATGCTACTCCCTGAGTCCTCCTTTCGGAGCACACCCCATCATACACACTTAGCATTTAGATAGGTATCTCTTAGGGCTTACATAGCTGTTTGTTTATCCTAGTTCTCCAGGCCACAAAAGAAAACTTCTGATTGGTTACCTGTGGGGAATCAAATATAGAAATGATCTATTCTTATAAGCAATGATTTGTAGAATAGAAGAAAATTTTTCTTGGCATTGAGATACCTGAGAGTCAATTTAAGCCAAGAGGGTAATTTCAGTTTGTGAGAAAGAAAATAAAGCACTTCAACAAACCAAGAAGTGGTTGTGTTTGATAAACAAAATACGGAGTTGTTAGGAAATTGTTGAACATTATAAATTCAAACCATGTTAAAGTAAAACTGCAGGATAAGATGTGGAAAAATGGTTTTATTTACATTCTCTACAGGCCAGTAAATTAATGGAGCTATGACAAAATGTTCCCGCCACTATAAATTATTCATATGACAAGTGGCTTCAATTTTGACATCAAGAAAATATTGTTTTCTTTAAAATAAACAGAGAAACAATAGACACAAACAAACGTCGAATGTTAGAAACAAGCTCAAAGGAATAAATGTCATTGAGATCAAGATGAACATAGCATTCCAAACATCTATTGACAACTTGTTATATATATATATCATCATCATCATCATCATCGTTTAACATCTGCTTTCCATGCTAGCATGGGTTCGACGATTTTGACTGAGGGCTGGTGAACCAGATGGCTGCACCAGGCTCCAATCTTGATCTGGCAGAGTTTCTACAGCTGGATGCCCTCCCTAACGCCAACCACTCCGTCAGTGTAGTGGGTGCATTTTACGTGCCACCAGCACAAGTGCCAGGGGAGGCTGGCAGCAGCCACAATCGGTCGCTGCTTTTTATGTGCCACCGGCACAGATCCAGTCAACGTGGCGCTGGCATTGGCCACATTCGGATGGTGCTTTTTTACGTGCCACCAGCACAGGTATCACACCTGCTGATAGATAGATAGATACACACATACACATTTATATATATACATATACATATATACACACACACATACATACATACATACATACTGATACATATATATATATTGTACACATGTACTCATACACACACACATATATAGATATATATATATATGTATCATCATCATCATCATCATCGTTTAACTTCTATTGTCCATGCTGGTATGGCTTGGATGGTTTGACTGGGCTGGCACACTTGAAGGCTGTACCAGATTCTAGTCTGGCTTGGCATGCCCTTCCTAATGCCAACCACGCTGAGAGCGCAACGGTTGCTTTTATGTGCCACCAGCACGGGTGCCATTTGCACGATACAGGAGTTCCTTTAAATACTACCAGCATGGGTGCCAATTTGAATGACACCGATATCTTCCATGACTGTGCTTTCACTCAGTTTGATGGGTCTTCTGCTCAAGCATGACATAATGCCAAAGGTCTTCGTTATTGTCTCCGTGAACCCCAACATATATATATATATATATACGGCGTTAGGAAGGGCATCCAGCTGTAGAAACACTGCCAGATCTGACTGGACTGGGTGCAGCTTTCGGGCTCCCCAGACCCCAGTTGAACGTCCAACCCATGCTAGCATGGAAAGCGGACGTTAATTGATGATGATGATGATGATGATACATAAATACATATCACTGTCACCGTGACCGACCAGGCTATCAGATGTTGCTACACATCACTGGCCACAATGCGCTTCGCATTGTTTTAGCCTTCAAATGGCGCCACTCCGCTGGCTAAGTGAGCAGACCAACGGATGAAAGATTGAGAGAAAGTTGTGGTGAAAAAGTACAGTAGGGATCACCACCAGCCCCTGGCGGATCCTTGTGGGGCTTTAGGTGTTTTTGCTCAATAAACACTCACAACGCCCGGTCTGGGAATCGAAACCACGATCCTACAACCGCGAGTCCACTGCCCTAACCACTGGGCCATTGCACCTCCACAATATATATATATAAGTTTAATATAATTATTCAATAATTATTCAATAATTTTTGCTTGGTATGATATGAACATTTAACGTGGTTTTATAGTCAGAATTTCGACTGCTATTTCGGCATGTTGGTGTCTTTTAGACACCCTCATTTTTAATTGTTAAAAAAATTTTTTACCTTTGTAAGGTATTTCTTTCATGCTGGCCACTTGATAATTTTGATACTTAAATATC
Source organism: Octopus sinensis (assembly GCF_006345805.1). Classification (NCBI taxonomy): domain Eukaryota; kingdom Metazoa; phylum Mollusca; class Cephalopoda; order Octopoda; family Octopodidae; genus Octopus; species Octopus sinensis. The sequence goes on along the minus strand of NC_043008.1, from coordinate 22,108,820 downwards.
GATATTATCCTCATATATAAATTTATATAATTCGTTATTATATTCACTGCGGTGCTTATTTTAACCATATCGTGATTATGCGGTGATTTGGCGGGCAATTCAAATGGCAGTGTCCATACGTGCATATGTATGTATGTACGACGCTCGTATATGTAAGTATATCGTTTGCTGTGCATATATATATCTGTATTTATGTACCCTTGATATATTCGATTGATGACGGTAAAGCTTATTTAAAGCAGAACCAGAAATCCTTGGATCTTGAATTATTCAATAATTTTTGCTTGTATGTTTTGTCCCTCCGCTTTACCCCATGGTACGATATGAACATTTAACGTGGTTTTATAGTCAGAATTTCGACTGCTATTTCGGCATGTTGGTGTCTTTTAGACACCCTCATTTTTAATTGTTAAAAAAATTTTTTACCTTTGTAAGGTATTTCTTTCATGCTGGCCACTTGATAATTTTGATACTTAAATATCGATATTATCCTCATATATAAATATATATATATATATATATATATAATATTTATATTTAACTTTTAATACTTTTTGATAGTTATATATATAAAAAAAAAAAAAAAATAATATAATAATAATAATAATAATAATAATAAAATATATATATATATATAAAAATTTATAAGTATAAATTATTAATTTAAATAGTTTTTTAAATTTTAACTTTAAATTTAAATAATTTAAATTTTGAATTTTATATTTTATATATTTTATCAATTAATTTTATTTCTATGTATTGGTTTATGATTTTCACTCTTTGATTTGCCTAATAGTGTTTTATCTTTAATTTAATATATATGTGTATATATATATATACTATATATATAAATATATATATATATATATATATATATATATTATATATATGATTGGAATATAGAATATAGAGTCTGATATTTCAATTACCTGAAGATTGACTGTAACCATAACTCGAATTATTACGAATTGGACAGCCATGAAACGATCGTAGTGTTTTAACTCATTATCTTTTATTAAACTTTTAATACTTTTGATATATATTTAAAATAATATAAATTATTAATTTTATGTATTGGCTTAAGTTTTTCATTGTTTGATTTGCCTAATAGTGGTTTTATCTCTAATTTAATATATTATATTTATATATATATATATATATATTAATATATATATATATATATATATATATATACATGTATGTATGTGTACATATATATATATATACACCACACACACACACACACTATATATATATATATATATATATCTATACATAACATATATATATATACATTTATATATACAAATATATATATTCCAATAAATAAGAGAGAGGAATGGTTTATCCGATATTGCTACAATTGTTCCATTAGAAGATTTTGTTTTGGTGATTCAGTGCAAGAATAATACAATTAGTGAGGTTGTGTAGTAACATATTACACTGTCTAACACATTATATTATGCTTATGTCAAAATAAAAACTCCTACTGAAACATTTGTAGTTATACCAGATAACCTATTTGTCTGTTTTGATGCTTTGAACCCAAGCTTAAAGTTCCATTTATCATCAGATATTTCCAGACGCTGTTGGAATTGCAGACTACCAAACAGCAGTGAACTTTCTTCCTCAATGCCTTCCATGATATGGTAATGGATTATGCAACTGTCTGCTTTGCAGGATTCTGTCTGGCCAACTAGAGACATCCTTCATTTCATTATTCTTTGATTCTTTATGGATCCCTTGTAATCAAATATGTATATATATGTATGTATGTATGTATGTATATTTATAAATATATATATATATATATATATATATATATAATATAGAAAGAGAGAGAGAGAGAGAGATGTGTATATATATATATATATATATATATACTCTTTTACTTGTTTCAGTCATTTGACTGCAGCCATACTGGAGCACCACTTTTAGTTGAGCAAATTGACCCCAGGACTTATTCTTTGTAAGCCTAGTACTTATTCTATTGGTCGCTTTGGCCGAACTGCTAAGTAACAAGGATGTAAACACACCAGCATCAGTTGTCAAGCGATGTTGGGTGGACAAACACAGACACACAAACATTTACAGACACACACATACACATATGTATACATACATACGATGGGCTTCTGTCAGTTTCCATCTACCAAATCCTCTCACAAGGCTTTGGTCGGCCCGAGGCTATAGTAGATGACACTTGCCCAAGGTACCACGCAGTGGGACTGAACCCGGAACCATGTGGTTGGTTAGCAAGCTACTTACCACACAGCCACTCCTGAGCCTATATATATATATATATATATATATATATATATATAATATATATATATATATCATCATCATCAACATCGTCATCATCCTTACCAGTTAATGTCCACTTTCTATGCTGGCATGTGGAGAATGGTTTGACTAAAGCTGTCAAGCTGGGAAGCTTCCCCAGGCTCCAATCTGATTTGGCATGTTTTCTACAACTTGTTGCCCTTCCTTTTTTTTTTTTTAAAGACTCCGCCGGTTACGACGACGAGGGTCCCAGCTGATACGATCAACGGAACAGCTTGCTCGTGAAATTAACGTGCAAATGGCTGAGCATTCCACAGACACGTGTACCCTTAACGTAGTTCTCGGGGATAATCAGCGTGACACAGAGAGTGACAAGGCTGACCCTTTGAAATACAAGTACAACTCATTTTTGCCAGCTGAGTGGACTGGAGCAACGTGAAATAAAGTGTCTTGCTCAGGGACACAACGCGTCGCCGGGAATCGAACTCACAACCTTACGATCATGAGCCGAATGCCCTAACCACTAAGCCACGCGCCCTCACTTGCCCTTCCTAACACCAAACACTTTACAGGGTGTGCTGTTGCATTTACATGGCAGTACATGAGCACTTTTGTGTGGCACTAGCATGAACGCATTTTACATGGCACCAGCAGAGGACTCTTGTAGGCCAATCCTCTTCACCAGGAGGGTGGGGAGTGGCCTCAGGCCTTAACATTTTTGCTGTGGAGGATGGCTCATATGTATATATATTTTGCAAACAACTTGTAGATGCAAGTTCTCTCAGTTGAAAGCTCCACATACCAGATACTAGCAGCTTTATGGGGTCAGCAGAACCTCACAATCAGATATATATATATATATATTTATATATCATCATCATCATCACCATCATGATCATCGTTTAACATCCATCCTCCATGCTGGCATGGGTTGGAGGGTTTGACTGGGGACTGACAAGCCAGCATGTTGCACCAGGCTCCAGTCTAATCTGGCAAGGTTTCTGCAGCTGGATGCCCTCCCTAAATGCCAACCCCTCCAAGAGTGTAGTGGGTGCTTTTCTCATGCCACTGGCATGCGAGCCAGTCAAGCGGCACTGGCATCAACCACGTTTAGATAGTGCTTTTTGCATTCCACTGGCACAGGAGCCAGCTGGGGAGGACTGGCATCGACTATGTTCAGATGGTGCATCTTACATGCGGTCGGCACGGGTTCGGCGTCAACAGCCCTTCTTATCTTGTTTTTCCCTGTCCTGTCTTTTACTGTTATATTTTTTTACTGTTTATTTTTTTTACTGTTTATTTTTTTACTGTTTATATTTTTGTACTGTCGTTACTGTCCCATTTTTTTTACCATTTTTTTTACCATTTTTTACCCCTCTGCGAAAAGATCTCAGAATTTTAATTGATTTGCTTTTCGCAGGAAGGAAAGTTTCTTGTCGAAGATACGTCTCGCTTTCATCCTTCGAAACGTAGAGTAGATGAAACCTTAGCGACTGAAGAAAGGGCTTTTTGGTTGTGTTAATTGTCCTGTACTCCATTTTTTGTTGTTTTTAAAAAAATGTCCTGTTCCTTTGGTTTGTGTCTATGTTTTCGTTTCTCATTGTGTTCGACGTCCTTTTGGTGTCCTGTACTCATATATGCGTGTATATGTACATGTAGAGGTAGGTACGTACATATATGTTTATATATATGCATATGTTTTATTTCATTTATTAATATATATATATATATATATATTGTTTATTTTTAAGTTCAGTCATAATCCTTTCTTCTATAGGCACAATGTCTGAAATTTGGGGGAGGGGGGGCGATTATCTTGTCCTCAGTACTTATCTGGTACTTAATTTATCAGCCCTGAAAGGATGAAAGCAAAGTTGACCTTGGCGGAATTTGGACTCAGAACATAGCAACAGGTGAAATACCATTAAGCATTTTACCCAGAATGCTAACAATTGTGCCGGTCAAAATAAAAACAATTTTACATTAATCTGATGGGTTACTCTATACTTTTGTAAAGTAAAATATTATTATTCTTATTCAAGAATGTTGTTGACAGTGACTTTGAAGTTTCAGCCCTTTAAGCCCTTATTGGGTAGTCCATTGTGTGGAACTTTGGGCAAGTATCTTCTACTAGAGCCCCAGGCTGATCAATGGTGTGTGAGTAGATTTGGTAGACAGATTCTATTCAGACAGTATTTTCCATTTCCAATCTTCTTACCATTTCCTACTTCCTGAGTCTCTGCATCAGATGCACACCTCACTGCATTTTTCAACAGCATCGTATTTTCATTTATATTTATAACCTTTTTTAATCAACATTATAATGTAATTATTTTTCTCCAAATTTTCCCTAATCTTTCTCTAATTTCTCTCTAATTTTCTTTTAATTTTGTATCCCTGAACTCCCTTGTTCCTATTTTTTCTAATTTTTTCTTGAATTTTCTTTTCCCCTTTTTTCCCTCCCTTCCATGTATACACTTTGCATCCACTTCTACTGCATTCCTCTTTCCCCTCCATGTGCCTCAGTAATTTTCTTCTCTGAAACAAATAAAATTTTAATGAGAGTTTTATCATAATTATTTCTCTGAAATTTTTCTCAAATTTTTCTTCAATTTTTCTCTTAATTCTCTTCTGTCCCTGTATTTGTATTACTCTTTTACTTGTTTCAGTCATTTGACTGTGGCCATGCTGGAGCCCCACCTTGTATGTTCATTTTAAAAGAATTTTCTGTATTTCTTTTTCTTTCTCCCTTCTATTTGCATGCTTGCTTTATTGGTCGGTATGATCTACTGGTCAAAATTTCAACAACAAAAACTGGGTGAAAAATCTTTCCAAATGCAAATAAGAACTGTAAAAGCAGAAAATCCTTTCTCTTGGATCAAATGCCCAAATTATGAAGAAATATATATTGTGCAGACAGGAAACTCATTATTAGAACACACATGGGTACATCAACAATAAATGTGAGGCTGTAATCTTTGTCAGATTCCATTGAAAAAATATTTAGAAAGATGCAGAAAGAAAATGCTTTAAATATTCTCATTTTGGCATTTCTTCCAACTTTATATTATGAGTTCAAATTCCACTGAGGTTGACTCAGCTGTTTATTATTTTGGGGTTGATAAAATGCGTACCAATTGAACACCAGGGTTGATGAGTTGGCATATCCCCACCCAGAGATTTCTGGGGTGTTTTGCCAAAATTTGAAATCAGTATTTCCCTTTCAAAAACTTTACACTTCAAGTGGAGTTAGAAGAAGAGTAAAAGTAAAGAATTTTATTGACAAGCTTCAAACCATTCTTATTCTCAATGGACAAAAATATGAAGAAGATTAAGAATATCAGTATTGATTTGAATTTACGTTTATGTACCAGACAAAATGGTCTATGCTAAACAAGAGGAGACGTGTCAGATAAAGTGTTGCTGAAGAGGTGTGATGAATGAGCTTTGACAAAGGAACAACAACAACAACAACAATAATAATAATAATAATAAAAAGATGGGATTCAGCAAATATTCTGCTCAATACCACAGATTTGCTTGTCAGTTGTTTGACCTTAACCAGTAGAGCATGTCCCTTAGTGGCTGCCGATATGTGCATCTCTGATCACGAGCAGAAGTAGTGGATGAGCATCATAGCCATGTATTGAGAGGGCTTCTTTGGGGTTTGAATAATTCACCTCTGGAAACATGGGTTGTTTCATTCAACATCCTTAAACAAACCTTATTCAGGGAGCTTTTGAATGGGATGGGTCACTCGGCCAGAAAAAAATTCTAACTGGGCCCCACCTGCAAGGTCATGTGCTGTTTATCTTAATATGAGATCACCATGTTGTGCACATATGGTTGTGATGCATGTGTCTAGTGTACCCTTATCAGATGAGCAGTCATGAGTGGTATACTGGGCTTTGTATATTTTACCCCAGTGTCACATTGATAGCATGCACTGCTCTCTCACTCAATAAAACTACTACTACTACTACTACTACTACTACTACTACTACTACTATAATAATAATAATAATAATAATAATAATAATGATAATAATGATAATAATATAGCTGAAGTAATAACCAAATGTATAGTGCATGTGTTTAATTGGCAGAATATGACCATCCCTAAGTATACCGTAATTTGAATTTAATCCTGCTCTAAAAATTGTAATAAGAAAGAGTAAAGACTCCCTTTGGTCATGAATGACCATAGGATTGCACTGAGAAAGTTCCCCTCCATGGTACAAGTCCAGGCAAGGTTGTTTATAGAAGACCTGCAGTTGCCCATGCATACCAGCCTCCCCTCTCCACACCACTGATGTTATCCATAGGAAAGGCAAAGGGGCTGATACAGCTTGGCACCAGTGATGTTGCAACTCATTTTTACAGCTGAGTGAACTGTAGCAATGTGAAATAAAGTGTCTTGCTCAAGAAGACAACACGCAGCTCAGTCCAAGAATTGAACTCACTACCTCATGATTGTGAACCTGACATACTAACCATTGAGTCATGCACCTTCACAGTAATAATATTTATTTATTTATGTATTGCCCATAAGGGGCTAAACATACAGGGGACCAAAAAAGGACAGACAAAGGCATTAAGTCAATTACATTGACCACAGTGAGTAACTGGTACTTATTTAATTGACCCTGAAAGGATGAAAGGCAAAACCGACCTCGGCAGAATTTGAACTCAGAATGTAGCGGCAGACAAAATACTGCTAAGCATTTCGCCCAGTGTGCTAACATGACAGCATTATTAATCTGAGTTTACACTTAATTTTATGCAAAAATTATTTAAGGTGGGACAACAGTTTGTAGTATCAGATGCTTTTCAATACCTGATTGAAGCCAAATCCTCCCTCAATGTCTCTGATTTGTTAAAATGTTTCTATGAATAAACACTGTCAATGTCAACTTCTCCAAGCCATGTTCTTTGTCTATCTCCTTAACTTCTTAGAGATTTTAGGTATAATTATACTAATGTGTCCATCTGTTCTAATTTGATTAAATTCTGTGTCTTTGTGCAGCTGAAGATTGCTCTACATTTTAAATTGATGTAGTGATTTCATTGTTCAATTAAATGGAGTTGCATGAAACGATCATACTGCATTACCTCTGGATATCCTTCATGCTTATTTTGATACATACATACATACATACATACATATATATTATATTATATATATATATATATATATATATTATATATATAATGGAGAAATTGTACAAAATGTATAAATGGATGATAAGTAAAGCTCCAGCACAGTTTTGACTACCTGTTGTTTTATGTAGATTTACTCCAGGAACTTCATATATATATATATATATATATATATATATAATATATGTTTATGTATGTATATTTATATATATATATATATATATATATATATATAATATATATATATATATGAGTGTATATAAGTAAATGTAAATTAAGGCAAGATAATGATGAGTTGTGGTTTTATTGTGAGTGACAGGTAAAGAGTTATGTTTTGACAAGCTGATCTGTTCATATATTTTGTGACAAACTCGTTGATGATTTTGCTTTTGAACAGATTTTTCAAGATTCAAAACAGCAAAACAATAATGGAACAAATAGGGTGAAGGCATGAATCTCTGGTTAAAAAGCTGTCTTCCAAACCATGTGGTCTTGGGTTCTCTCCCACTGCACTGCAACTTGGAGAACTGTCTTCTACTATAGTGACAGGCTGATCAAGTGGATTTGGGAGATGGAAACTGAAAGAAGCCTCACATATACATACAGAACGTAGCAGCAGACGAAATACCGATAAGCATTTCGCCCGGCATGCTAATGTTTCTGCCAGCTCACCACCTTCTTTCAGTTTCTGTCTACCAAATCCACTCACAAAACTTAGGTTATCCTGGCTCTAGAGTAAAAGACATTTGTTCAGTAGGATTGAATCTGAGACCTAAAGGTTGGGAAATAGAGATGTCCTAGTTTAGATATATTCTTAACTCTTTTATTTGTTTCAGTCATTTGAATGTGACCATGCTGGAGCACCGCCTTTAGTTGAGCAAATCAACCCCAGGACTTATTCTTTGTAAGCCTACTACTTATTCTATCAGTCTCTTTTGCCGAACCACTAAGTTACAAGGACATAAACACACCAGCAGCTGTTGTCAAGTGATGTTGGGAGAGCAAACACAGACACACAAACATACATACATATATATATACATATATATATATATATTATATATATATATATATATACATACATATATATATATGTGTGTGTGTGTGTGTGTATATATATATATAAATATACATATATATATATTATATATATATATATATATATATACACACACACATATATATATATATATATATATATATACATATATATATATGACAGGCTTCTTTCAGTTTCCGTCTACCAAATCCACTCACAAGGCATCGGTCAGCCCGAGTATATGGTAGAAGACACTTGCCCAAGGTGCCATGCAGTGGGACTGAACTCAGAACCACATGGTTCGAAAGCAAGCTACTTACCATACAGCCATTCCTATACCTAAAAAAAAAATAATGGATTGTCATAGCTGTAACACTTTTGATCATAGGTCTGCTTGATCGGAAGATCAAATTATTGGCCTTCACTTTTCCAGCCTCATAGCACAAAGTAAAAATAAAATCTTGGATCCCTAATCTCAGACTCCTTGGCCATATTAATGTGTATTTCCCTTCTAAAGGATCTAATGGCAAAAACAACAAAAAGGTATTACTGTTTGATCTTGGCACTGACTTCTTTAGCCATCAGTGAACATGCCTACCATAGCTTGTCACTAGCATCACACTCATAAGTGTGATTTCGCTGCTATTCCTAGCAAGTCATGCAACCACTTAAAGACCTGACCCTCTCATTCACTTCAGGAATTTAAAACGAACATAGCAAGAGTAAAGCCAAAAAACACAGTCTTTAATTATTTGATACTGCTAATAATATTCTGTTTGAAAGGGAGCCATCTACATAGAGAAAACCTGATTATGCTCAGTAAACCTGATAAGAATCATTATTAAACTGTAATGTAATATTAAAGAAATACATACATCATTGAAATCATTGAATTAAGGTTGATAAAACCCATAAACAAATACGATGATAAAAATATATCTGATTTCGTTTTAATAAATTGCTATTTTCTGACAGTTAAGGACTAAGCTTTTGTGTTTTATACCATTTAGCGTGAATTTTATATTCCTGGTTTTCAATTTATTTGAGATATGTTAATCACATTTCGTACCCATTTTAAACTAAGTGAATTTTCGGGGGGGAAGGAAATATGAGGATGGGGGGATGGTGGATGGGTGATACATTAGGATGAAGAAAAATGAATGATGTGATAAAGAGACAAATATCTTTGAAAAATGAAAAGAAACCATTTAAAAGAAAAATTCTTCATTTTTACTTGGTTTGTTTTTGTTTGATTTTCTTTTGACTAATAATGAAATAATAATAATTATTATTAT
>NC_043008.1:22081540-22094040 GCF_006345805.1 Octopus sinensis | reverse complement strand
TGATAATGATGATGATGATAAGGATAATGATGATGATGAATGTAATTTGACAAGCATTAAGAAATCTAAAACACACACACACACACACACACACACACACACACACACACACACACACATTCACATGCAGATGTAAGCATATGAAAACAGTTGTGCACATATAGGCGTACATGAATCTACATTGTTATTTCAGTTGTTATTTGGCAATAAATTTTAAATGGAATCTTTTAAAGAAAATGGGTTCCATTAAGAAGATTTTTACTTAATTTATCTAAATTAATATACTTCAATTATTTGTTTTTTTAAAATTATTTTCTTCTTTTTGTGAGTTCATTAATTAATAACGTATATTAATTTAAAGAAATAATAACAGACATACTTTAAGTATTAGATTTAGAAAAAGTACTCTCCACTCCATTCTACTCCACTCCGCTCCACTCCACACCACCCCACTCTTTAAAAGTAATAAAACTGTTCTTTGCATCATATTTCACTTCTCTCGTTATCACATCTAGTTTAAGCAACATAATCACCACCACCACCACCACCACTACCATCATTGTCGCTATCGTCATTGCTGTCGCCATCATCATTGTCGTCATCACTGTCATCACCATCATCATCATCATCACCATCATCATCATCGCCATCATTGTCGTTGTCGTCGTCATAATTGTCATCATCATCTTCATCATCATTTTGTTCAACATCACCATCATTAGTGTTGTCATTGTTGTCATCATCATCATCATCGTTGTCGTCGTCATCGTCGTCGTCATCGTCATCATCATCATCATCATCATCATCATCATTATCAGCGTCATTATCATCATCATCATTGTCATCAACATCACCATCATTACTGTTGTCATTGTCCTCATCATTGTCATCATTGTTGTTGTCTGTAAATCCTCGAGTATAGTCCGCCCTTGAGTATAATACGCAGGGGATTTTTAGGGGGCTGCACCTCTGAAAAACCTAAACCTTGTGTATAATACACAACCCTTCTCTAACTTGAGTCAAGGAGCTCTATATAACGTCCTTGGTTTGCAAAAATGTATACGGTAACGTCCTTTATTATTATTGTATATATAACATAATGCTAACGTGTAGCTTTTTTGTGCATTTTGTTTGCAGAAAATAAAGAAATAACAGTAATAATGTTAATAAATGTTGCTTGCTGCAAGTTATGGATGATTCTTTTATGACTTTCAGGCTTATTATTGCTTTCAGGCTTAGCTTAAGGTATTTTCGTGTCCGACATCACAAAGTGTGTCTGAATAAACATTGCCGGACAGCAAATATAGACTCGGACATTGCTTGGAAAATATTTTTCATTTATAACCTCGTATATAGTACACACTAGGGATTTTGACCTTTAAATTTTGGGAAAAAATGTGGATTATACTCGAGGATTTACGGTATATGGGTACAGGACATCAAAAAAACATAGAACACTTCGTTTCTCATTGTGTTCTATGTTTTTTTGACGTCCTGTACACATATATGCATGCATATATACATATATATGTAGGTACGTACATATATGTATGTATATATGCATATATTTATATATTATTTATATTATTACATGACTGAACACCACGCATCTTTTCCAAGTAAATTTTACATTAAAGACAAAGTTATATTACCAAATTCTTAGTAATTTTCAAAATTAGTTCACATAAATGCAGCATATTTCAAAATAAATAAGGTAACAAAATGATTAAGATAAATAAGGTCATGATTTAAAACAAAATAAGCCCCACGCATTTACAGTGCCCTATCTAATCAATAGTGGAAGCACATGGCCTAGTGGTTAGAGCAGCGGACTTACGGTCGAGGGATCGCGGGTTTGAATCTCAGACCGGGTGATGTGCGTGTTTATGAGTGAAACATCTAAGTTCCATGCGGCTCCGGCAGAAGGTAATGGCGAACTTCTGCTGACTCTTTCACCACAATTATCTCTCACTCTTTCCTCCTGCATCTTGCAGCTCACCTGCGATGGACCGGTGTCCCATCCAGGTGGGGAACCTATACACCAAGGAAACTGGGAAACCAGCCCATTATAAGCCAGGCATGGCTTGAGAAGGAACAAACATCTAATCAATAGTATACCCTTACCTTCTTTTAATACGTTGTTGTTTGGCCCCAATTGTCTGTATTGACCCCACCACCACTACTACCATCAACACCACCATTATAAAACATTATAAAACAATTGGTGTTGGTTTGTTTATGTTTGTGACTTAGTGGTTTAACAGAAAAGAGACTGATTGAATAAGAACCACATTTAAAAAAAATACAACATAAGGTTCGGGTTTGATTCATTTGACTAAACCCCAGGGTGGCCACAGTCCAATGACCAAAACTAGAAAAAAGATGAAAGATTAAAGATATATCTAGCAGGTTGAATAATGACTGTACAGAATCTTACTCAGTGGATCATAAATCAATACAATAATGAAATCAAATGATATCACTTTAATTAATCTAAAGTGAATTATTATAGTATGCTTGTAACAGAAACCACAAGGGATATCGTATAATTACAGACTGAACTGATAACATCATGATGTGATATTATAAAATGGTTGAATGCTTCGAGCAAGAGGTAAGCTCAAAATCTAGTTGTAATCTTGGTTCTTAATTAATGCAATTCTCTTCACATGCATAACGAATGTCTGTTGGGAAAACAGCAATGCAACAAGGCCTAATTGCCTTTACAGAGGCCTAAAATTGCAGGTCCTTTGTGCAAAGCTAAAGACAAAACTAAACTAAAATACATCAATTTCTTGCATAAATTTAAAATTTTGTGGGATGGAATGTGTATTAGTTGACTAAAAACATCTAATAAAAGTGTTTAGAGTTTATTGTTAATGTTATTGACTCTGGACAGGATGAAAGATAAAGGTGAACCTGGCATGATGTTAATTTCATAACTTAGGATAATGTAATTAAATTCTGACAAGTATTTTAGCTTGGGTAATCTATACTTTGTGTCTATCGTTTCTCGACACAGATTGGAAATCCATGAATTTAATAGTCGTCTGCATCAGCAAAAAGTTAATTCATCATCATCATGATTTGTCATCATTGTCACCATTGAAATTGTCGTCATCATTGTCATCCTCCTCCTCCTCCTCATCATCATCAGCATCATCATCATCATCATCATCATCATCATCATTATTGTCATCATTGTCATCATTGAAATTGTCATCATCGTCGTTGTCATCATCGTCATCATCATCATTATCATCATTATTATCATCATCATTATCATCATCATCATCATGAGGATGATTGTCATCATTGTCATTGAAATTGTCATCATCGTTGTCGTCGTCGTCATCATCATCATCCTCATCATCATCATCATCATCATCATTATTGCCATCATTGTCATCATCATGATTTTCATCATTGAAATTGTCGTTATCATTATTGTCGCCATCATCATCGTCATTGTCATCATCATCATCATCATCATCATCATGATTGTCATCAATGAAATTGTTGTCATCGTTGTCATCATCGTCGTCGTCATCGTCGTCATCATCATCATCACCACCATCATCATTGTCATCATCATCATCTTGGTTGTCATCATTGTCATTATTGACATTGTCATCATCATTGTCATTGTCATCGTCATCATCATCATCATTATCATCATCACCACAGCCTTTAGACATCATTGTCATCATTCAGAATTCGCTTACCATGCTGGTATGGGTTCTGGATGCATTGTCACAGTCTACGTCAGTTCTTGTTCAAAGTTATTATCTTCTTGAAGAAGCAAAAGAGCCACACCTCTCTTGTTGTTACATCTGATTCTTAACACATGACCTCCTCAACACATACCACTGTACAGAATGTGCTGGGTATTTAAGGTGGTGAGCTGGCAGAAATGTTAGCATGCCGGGTGAAATGCTTAGCGGTATTTCGTCTGCCGTTACGTTCTGAGTTCAAATTCCACGGAGGTCAACTTTGCCTTTCATCCTTTCGGGGTCAATTAAATAAGTACCAGTTACGCACTGGGGTTCGATATAACCGACTTCATCCATTTGTCTGTCCTTTTTTGTCCCCTCTGTGTGTAGCCCCTTGTGGGCAATAAAGAAATAAGGATGTGCTGGGTATATTTTGTCATGGCACCAACACTAGAGAGGTCGTCGTGCTCTGGACAAGACTAAAGAGTATTCTTTATTCTACTTTGTCTTTATTCATTTGCCAAACATTTTACAGAGTTTATTGAATGCATTTTATCTTCGCAGCTGAATAGCAGATGATGTCATGTACAAAACTAGTGAGTTTGTGTTATTTTGCTTTGTTCAGGAAAAATTATATTGTGCATAAAATAAAATGCTGGATTTTTCATTCTACTTCAGCAAATTAATTGTCTTTAATATTTTTTATACCAACCTGACCGCGTCTACATCTAGGTCTATGATAGAAGCTTCTTACTATAGTGTGATTTAGATTTGAAACCTTACATCAAAATTTGTAGATAATTTATATTTCCAAACACCATCATAATATCATCGTTTAACACCCGCTTTCCATGCTGGCATGGATTGGACGGTTTGACTGAGGACTGGTGAGTCAGATGGCTGCACCAGGCTCCAATCTGATCAGGCAGAGTTTCTACAGCTGGATGCCCTTCCTAATGCCAACCACTCCAGGAGTGTAGTGGGTGCTTTTATGTGCCACCGGCACAAGGGCCAGTCAGGCAGTACTGACAACAGTAATGCTCAAGTGGTGTTTTTTATGAGCCACCTGCACAGGAGCCAGTGTAGTGGCACGGGCAACGACCTCACTCGAATGTTGTTTTTCACATGCCACCGGCACAAGTGCCAATAGGCGATGTTGCTAGTTTCAAATTTTGGCACAAGGCCAGCAATTTTTGGAGGGTGTAGGGTACTTATCTTATCAATCCTGAAGGGATGGAAGGCCAAGTAATCCGTAGCAGAATTTGGACTCAGAACATAAATAATAACTGGAAGAAATGCCACCAAGCATTTTGTCCAATATACTAGCAATTCTGCAGCAGTCATAATATGACAGCCATTTTACTAAATTCTTCATTACTTTTTAAAGTTAATTAAAACAAAAATCAATATATTTATATTTACAAACTTCTATGGAAATAACACATTGCCACATATTTGGCAGAGAGATGTATAGCTATATTAAATTGATCAGGGTTTGGGTGGCAATGAATTGGCAGAGTAGTTATAGCATTGAATAATATGCTTTGCAGTATTTGCTCCAGCTCTTTATGCTCTGAGTTCAAATCCTACCATAACCAATTTTGCTTTTCATCCCTCCATGGTCCATGGTTGTGTAACCCACTCCCACAAACTTGCCTTTATTAGAAACAATTGCTTTTCACCCATTCAGCCATGAAGCTTTCATAGGAACAGGATGTGGATTTCTAATTTGAACATTTCTAAGGAAGCATTGCATTTGATTGATTCGGTTCAAGACATTCTTACCATTTATTTTATTGATCTGAGTGAGGGTTGATGGGCGAAAGGTACAATTCAAACAAAATTTTGTAGGTGATATAATCAATTAAATCGAACCCAATCTACTTGATTGATTCTCTCCTTTATTGACCTTATAAGGATGAAAGACAAAATTGACCTGAACAGGATTTCAACTGAGAACATGAAGAACAGGAAGAACAAGAAGAACAGGAAGAACATGATGCCATGTTGCTAAATATCATAAGGTTTGCCATTCAAATGATTCTGCTAATCCAACATATTTTAAAACCAATATAATATTGATTTTTAACATTTTGATAATTCTGAATTCTGATGGGAAACCAATATTAACAATGGTTTCATAAAAGCTGCCCAGCTGATGAATAAAACCTTCTTTGATGTGTCCGCTGGAATTTGCATCAATTGTTTCAGGATTGACTCGGGTTGGATGGTTTTACAAAGTCATATGGCTACATTGTGAAGAAAATGTGGTCTGATGGTTAAGGTGCTTGACTCATGAGCATAAGGTCATGGGTTCCATTTCTGGACTGGGTGGCATATTGTGTTCTGGAGCAAAGCATTTCATTTCATGTTGCTCTAATCCATTCAGATGAAAGTGAGCACCAGCAACAATCTGGTCCTTATTTCCAAGCAGATGGAATTTAACAATGTGATGGGCTGGTTTCCTATTCAACCAGGGGTATTGTGTTCTCAATCATTTAGACTCCAAAGTATCTGTGGTAAACTCCAATCAAATAATCCTGTAGGGTTGTGACAGGCCTAAGACCTAATATCAGCCCTGATTGAGCAGACACATGATCAAAGACACCCTAACCAAAACAACCCTGATTTTAGGGTTGATAAGGATTACATTATACAATATACCCTTTCCCTTTTCAAGACAGGTAGAATGAACTTAGGGGACATTTGACTGTTAGTTTTAGCAAATCAAGCAACCACTTAAAACCGTTCACACATAGGCTCATTTGATTTGTATTTTTTATCATAAAATATGTCAGAGATAAAAAATCAATCTTCTTGGTATAAATTCACAGCAACACAATTCCCTTTCCTCAGCGGGCCCTGCTCTATTTGACATTGTCCCAAAACAAATCAAAGAGAAAAAAAAAGATCCCTACACCTTCAAACAAAACCTGGACAAACTTCTTCAAAGGATGCCAGATAAGCCGCCTGTACCTGGACACATCTCAATCAACAACAACTCCCTACTTGAATGGGTCATGATACCACAAAACCTGCCTTGAAAATGACTTAACAGATCCCCTCAGGTGTTGCTAGTAAGTTAGACATGATCAGCCTTTGGCAGAAACATATCTAGGTTATCTAATTTCGTTTTTGGATTGGGTTTACAATATTCTTTACATGAGTTCGTGTGTTGAAGCATAGAGAGTCATTTCCTTTTTGTGCCTTATAAAACTATTGAAAAGGTTGCAAGACGCAACGAAAATTATAGGAAAATAAAAATAAGAAAATAGTGGAAATTTTACCGGTGAGTATTATAAGGCACAAAAAGAAAATGACTCTCCCCAGACACAACAGAATAGGTTATCTAAGTTATTGTATTATCCAGGGAGAATTTAAGAAATTCAATTGGTTTCTTTCTCTAATAATGAGGAGGGATGCAGTGCAATAAAATAATGCCCCCTGAACAAATGATGCTTTCTAATTTTGGTCCAAGGCTAGTAATTTTATGGGAAGTGGGTTGGTCGATTGTATCAACCCCAATGCTTAACTGATACTTATTTTAGTGAAGGAAGGTGAAGATGACCTTGGCAGAACTTAAAGTCAGAATGTACTGTGTCTGAAGAAATACCACTTAGCATTCTGTACAATATGCTAATGATCCTACCTGTAATTGCGGCACTCATTCACTCATGAAGATTAGAGTTCCAGTTGATTTGATCAATGGAACAGCCCGCTCATGAAATTAATGTGCAAGTGGTTGAGCACTCCACAGACATGCATACCCTTAACGTAGTTCTGAGGGAGATTCAGCATGACACAGAATGTGACAAGACTCATCATCATCATCATCATCATCATCGTTTAACATCCACTTTCCCTGCTAGCATGGGTTGGACGATTTTGACCGAGGGCTGGCGAACCAGACGGCCGCACCAGACTCCAGTCTTGATCTGGCAGAGCTTCTACAGCTGGATGCCCTTCCTAGCGCCAACCACTCTGAGAGTGTAGTGGGTGCTTTTTATGTGCCACCGGCACAGGGGTCAGTCAGGCGAGACTGGCAATGACCTCGCTTTCGAAATACAGATACCGCTCACTTTTACTTGCTGGATGGACTGGTGCAATGTTAAATATAGTGTCTTGCTCAAGGACACAAAATGCAGCTGGTATTTGAACTCACAACTTTATGATTGTGAGCTAAATACACCTAACCACTAACCATTAGCCACATGTGTAATAATACACTACAAACAACAAGTAAACTAAAGACCTACAAGAACAACGGTCACCTTGCCTTTCAAAGCTAATAATAGTTGGGATTAGGGGTTATTGTCTCCTCATAGAAAGGCTGGGTCATGGTTTATATGCTTATTGCTCATCCAACCCTAAAGTGCAAGAAGGACTAAGGACACACGGATTCTCAGCCGTAGTCACTTGCTCAAAGAAATCTGGGAGGCAAGAGCATCAGCTACAAGGGGATTAAATCATCCCCCAGTTTATCACTGGTACTTTATCTTATCAACTATGGAATCGAATCACAGAAAGCAAAATTGTCCAATAGCTTATCTGTTTAGCTACCTTGCTTCCATGCTTGTCTGTAGAAAATAGCAAAAAATATTGATTTGTTGTTAAATATCAAGAAATAGAATCGATTTTTTTTTATATACACAGTGAGGCTGTTACACTGTGACGGAGAGATGATGATGGTGGTGGTGATTAATGTAGCAGGATTCTGAACTAAACAGCTTGATCTTAAAACTCCTGTTTAGTTAAGATAAGTACTGCATTAGGTCCTTACTACTACTACTACTACTACTACTACTACTACTACTACTACTACCACTACCACCACCACCACCACCACCACCACCACAACTACTACTATTTATAATAATAATAATAGTAATAATAATAATAATAATAATAATAATAATAATAATGATAATAATAATAATAATAATAATAATAATATAATAATTATAATAATAATAATGATGATGATGATGATGATGATGATGATGAAACAATAGACCATCTTGTCTTGGGATGTCCTGTGCTGACACCAAATGAATGCATGAATGCAAACATCACCATGATAGGGTAGGACAGTATTTACATTGGAAAATATGTAAACACTACAAAATCAGCTCTCTTGCTTTCTGGTAGGCACATCATGCTGAGCCAGTAGTTGAAGGTAGGAATGTCACTATCCTCTGGGATTTCCCAGTCAACACTGACAGAACGATCCAGGCTAACAGACCAGACATAGTCATTAAGGACAGAGAAGAAAGTACTTGTAGACTAATAGATGTAAATGTTCCCAATGATAAAAATATATCTGTAAAGAAATTTGACAAATTAAATAAATATAAGGACCTGGAAATTGAAATACAAAAGATGTGGCGTCTTAAAGCAAGAAATGTTCCTGTTATTATAGATTCCCTTGGTATGATAAAAAAAGGGGATGTCAGAAACATCTAGATAATATTCCTGGAGAACCATGTCTCAGAGAAATCAAAATGATTGTGCTGACAAGTACTGCCCACATCTTAGAAAAACCCTATCAATTCAAATGTCTGTGTTGTATTACATGAAGATATTTTGCTACTGCTCCTACCACTTCCCCTCCCCAAGCTTTCAGTCATACTGTAACATCTCTTATCCTTCACTCGCCCTAGGATGCTGGGTATGTCTCGGCAAGTCATTGTAGCAAACATGCAGATTAAAAGTAAATAGCAATAATAATAATAATAATAATGATAATGATAATAATAATAATGATAATAATAATAATAAAATAATAATAATAATAATAATAATAATAATAATAATAATAATAAAATAATAACACTTCATATATTGGTATCTATTGTTTCTGAGCATGTGGATTGTATGACATGGAGCAGTGATATTGTAATGCTTCAAATTGTACTTAATGTTGTGTGTTCGTGATTATATCCTTGTTTTTCGTGATCGCTATAGATGTGCCTTTCACTTAGATTAAACACCTCCGATCACCTGTCCATATTCAAATTGATTGCTGTGAGCAAAATGAGTAATGATTAAACAAAAAGGGAAATTATACACGATAGGAAGTAATACAACAGAATGGAATCTGTTTGTTGTAATTTCAAGCAGGACGAGAAGTATATTGATATAGATGTGATTGTGTGAGTTGTTGTTGTTGTTGTTATTGGTTATACATATCAGCTTATACTTGAAAGAAAGTGGAATAAATAAGAGATTACTAAGGGTGAACTGCCCGTAATTATTATTTTATATAAAAAAAACTAAAGGATGGGTGGAAATATATATATATATATATATGAAAAGAAGAAAACCCCACAGCTTTAGAGTAGAGTTTGTATGTAATAACATAGAAATAAAATAAGATAAATATAAAAATGAATGTAAAAAATCTAACTTCACTAATTAGCAATTAGTAATTATTGAGTTTTCTCAAATCTTGTTTGGAATACAAACAGGTATATAGTAATACAGTGGCAGAAGAAAGGCGAAATTAGGAAACGAAAGAAAAGAAAATACACTCACACATACACACATGTATAAACATACACACAAGTGCACATGCACACACACACACACAATAATAAAGTGAATGCATGCAATTAAACGAGATTAATTATAAACATAATTAGTAATAATAGAAGAAAATAATTTAACCATAATTGAAATTACTATAATTATTTAGTTTAATGGCTGACAAACCTTAAGAAAACTTCCGATCTCTGCTCTGATAACAATTCCACAATAGCAGGATTTCGACAATTTTTGTATATGTTTGTATATTTTCTGTTAATTAATTAATTAATTTGGGAGGCTGAGACAGTTGACACCTTTCATTTATTTGCAATGTCTTCTAATTAATTATCTAGCATTTGAAAATCACTTCGATCCCAAAATGTGTAACTATATTTAAAAGAAAATTTAGTACAGAGAACTGTGTGTAGTAGACGTAGCTGTGTGGTTAAGAGGTTTTCACCACAACAACATGGTTCTAGGTTCAATCCTACATCATGGTACTTCTACTTAATCCTCTGTTTATTCAATACTTCGTGAGTGAAACTTTGGTAGATGGAAACTGCATAGAAGGCTACCAAATACAGTAGAACCTCACAGTATGAGTGCACCATTGTACAAGTAATTTGCTGTACAAGCTGAGACCTATGGGAATTTTCGTCTTGAAGTACGAACGGAAATCCACAATACAAGCACACAAATTATCCCATCTTTAAGGTAATTCAGTCAATAAAACCAGTTTACATATTTCTTTTGCCTTTTCTTTCTTATGATTGTCATTTTACATGTAACTACACCTTTTCTGTTTTAAAACCCATAAAAAATTATTTTTGAGTGGTTTTTGAGGGCTGGAATGGATTAATTATATTTTATTTAATTTCATTGAGGAAAATTGATTTGTAAAACAAGTAAATCAAAAGACAAGCTTGGTCAGGGAATGAATTAAACTCGTACTGCGACCTATCACTGTATTTGGTTTCAAATTTTGTCACAAGGCCAGCAATTTTGGCAGAGGGGATTAGTCATTTACATCAACTTCAGTATTCAACTGGTACTTATTTTATCAACCCTGAAAGGATGAAAGGCAAAGTCAACCCCAGCAGAATTTGAACTCAGAACGTAAAGAAGGGTGAAATGCAGTTAAGCATTCTGCCTGGCACACTAATGGTTCTTCCAACTCATTGCCTTATTTATAAAAATACTAATATTACAAATTATTCTTTTAGGGTTTTTCCCTCAACCTTTGCAGTGGCTTGATTTTTTATATTCTTACTATCTATTTGGCTTTTGCATTTATTTTTTCTAATAATTTCCTGTTTGCAAGGCAGGAAGCTGGCAGAAATGTTAGCACCTTGGGTAAAATGCTTATCAGTATTTCGTCTGTCTTTGTGTTCCGAGTTCAAATTCTGCTGAGGTCAGCTTTGCCTTTCATTCTTTTGGGGTCGATAAATTAAGTACCAGTTGTGTACTGGGGTTGATGTAATCGACTGGTCCCCACCTGTCCAAAAATTTCGGGCCTTGTACCTAGAGTAGAAAAGGATAATTTCCTGTTTGCTTCCGATATACATACGTACATATATATGCATACACTTGATGATGATGATGATGGTGGTGGTGGTGGTGGTGGATGATTAGAATAATGATGATGGCAGTGGTTGTTGTAGTGGTGGTAGTAGTGAAGATAATAGCAGTAATCATGGTGGTGGTGATGGTGGTGGTGGTGGTGGTGGTGGTGGCTGCTGCTACTGCAGTAGTATCAGCTGCCGTGATGATGATGATGATGATGATGATGGTGATTGTGTTGTTGATGATGATGATGATGGTGATTGTGTTGATGATGATGATGATGATGATAGTGATGATGATGATGATGGTGATGGTGTTGATGATGATGATGATGATGATGATGATGATGATGGTGATAGCAACGATAATGACGATGATGACAATGATGATCACAATGACAACAACAACAACTCCGATGCCAAGCAAAGTTAATTCTGATCAAAGGCATTTCCTGGCATTTCTTTGTTTTGTTTTTTGTTTTTAATCTGCGAGCATTTGTAAAGTTCTGATATATTTTTTATGTTTTGGCTGCTCTGCTTCAAGAACCAATATTCCACACTGTAGATATGATAAAGTGAGGCACACTTAAGAGAAGCAGGATGTTTGCATCAATATGAAGGAGGGCTTATCTAAATAACTCTCTGTTTACTTTTCTACCTCCTGAATATATCAGATCTGTATTGGAAGATTCTATGAAAG
>NC_043008.1:22074040-22079040 GCF_006345805.1 Octopus sinensis | reverse complement strand
ATATATATATATATATGTATGTATGTATGTGTGTGTATATGTTTGTGCGTCTGTGTTTATCCCCCCAACATCACTTGACAACCGATGCTGGTGTGTAAAAGAAAGAAAGAAAGAGGGGTAAGAAATAAGCAGGAAACTAATAAATGAGAAATATAGAGTGATATGTGAATTAAATAAAAGCTTAAAAGCTTGGGAAAAGATATATCTAGTGGAAGTAAATGCAAGAAGAAAATCAATGTTCAGATTATATATGATAGTAGATATTACTTATATGAACTAAAGGTATGTTTCTGCCAATGTTTACATTAATAAGCATGTTCTATAACCATGTTTACAAGGGGATTCTTAGAAATACAGAATAAAAAATAGTTCAGTATTACAGAGTTGACAAAATTCTTTGCCTTTATCATATGGGAATGAAATGGAGAGAATCAACCAATCTAAATTAAATTGTTTATGATGGTCTTTTAGATACCAAATTAATTTACTAAGCCCTGTACTGTTGCGTTTATTACTATCCCTAAATGTAGAGTAATGATCAGAAATTCTTTTAGATAATTGAGAAGAAGAACTACCTATATAATAAAAGACATCGGTACCTGAAGTAATTTTACACTGGTATATAGAGTTTTTAGTTTTAGAATTACCAGACATAAACTTAATTCTGTTGGAATTGACTTCAGAGACAATAACCTTGTTATTAATATTTCTAGCGGGGTGGTAGATATTAGCTAAATTAATGTTAGTATTAGTAATTGGATTCTTATTTAACAGACTAATATTATGTGAGGAGATAATTTGTGAGAGATTTTTTGTGTTGGAAAAACAAATCCTAATCATGTGCGTGTTGATAATAGAGTAATACCTAGAATTCTTGGGAAAATTCATAATAATAGTTTTCTGAAAATGGAAAAAATAATTAGATTTAATTTGCCTCCCATGAGGAATAATCAACCAAATAGTTTTGCTATTAGTTGCTTTATTTTTAGTGTAAATATCTTTAAAACACATCGATTTACCTTTAGGATAAAAAAAAGGGGTTTAAATAAGGGTTCTCTCCCTTCCTCTGTTTAGTGTTGGCCTATAAATTAAAATTGATATCGTTTATATCCTTACAACTAGATTTCATGTCTACATTACTAAAGATAAAATAAGATTGAATGGATTAATGTTGGTAACTTTATCTGTTTAAACCTGCTTTAAGTAAGGTAGAGTTATAAAATTTAGCCTTGTCATTGAAAATGTCAACATTAGCAGATAACTTCAACATTATATTAGGTTGTCCCAAAAGTTCGTAAACACTTGTGAAAATTGAATTTTTACTTGCCAAGTACTAACAAAAACAACAAAAATTATTCCTCAAAATAAAGACCATTATTTTCCAAGACTTTCTACGAACTTTTGGGACAACCTTATATATATATATATGAGTGGCTGTGTGATAAGAAGCTTGCTTACCAACCACATGGTTTCACGTTCAGTCCCACTTGCCCAAAGTACCATGCAGTCTCTTGGTCATCAAATCTAAGTAGAGACTTCAAACTTGAAATCTTCAAAGCCATAGTAGAACCAATTCTACTATATGGCTCAGAAACCTGGATGTTACAGGGATGTAAATATAGGTTGTTGAGCAATGATGGAGCAACAAACAAACAGAATGACACATACAAGCACACACAAGCGCATGCACACACTCACACACACTCACACACATGCATGCACACACGAGCACAAGCACATACATACACTAGCACATGCATACACATACACAAGCACACATACACATGAACACACACACACACACAAATGCACATAGACAAGTACACTCACACACATGCACACACACACAAGGACAAGCACACACACACACATGCAAGCACACACACACATACATACAAGTACACACTCACAGTGCACACACATGTACACACATACACACATGCAAGTACACACATGCAAGTACACACACACACAAGCACACACACACATGCAAGTACACACATGCAAGTACACACATGCAAGTACACACACACACATACACACACACACATGCAAGTACACACACACACATACACACACCACATGCAAGTACACACATGCAAGTACACACACACACATGCACACACACACATGCAAGCACACACATACATACAAGTACACACTCACATGTGCACACACATGTACACACATACACACACACAAACACACAAGCACATGCACACACATAAGCACACACATATACACACATGCAGACACAATCACACACACAAACACCCATGCACACAGCATACATCAACCAAATCCACTCATAAGACATTGATCAGTCCAAAGCTATAATAGAAGATACTCGCTCAAGGTACTGCATAGTGGGAGTGAACCTGAAACCACATGTTGGCAAAGGGAGTTTATTAACCACACAGCCATGCCTACACCTGCAATATTTAAAGAAAATATTGGTGGGGAGGAAAAAAAAAATTATTGGTTCATACTGACAGGGGCAAACAAGGCCCCTATAAATACAGTTTCAATAAAAGATCTTTTCTTCTTGATTTTCAAAGTAGAGCTCTAATAAATCAAGGACCGTATTTAACATGAAGCAGCAGTCTTTTTTCAGGAAATTGGTAGAAGCAGTTGATGCTTCAAGTACATATATTTCCTTAATATTCCAGTAGACAACACATACGTTTTTATGCTGTCAACATAAAAGTCTTATGAGGTTTCGTTGCTGTTAAAGAATGAAAAGAAAAAAAACTCAGACAAGCAAACAAACAAACAAACAACATGATATTGATATATGGAGATAATTTAAGAATATTAAACTACCTGGATAGTCTTGATAAAAAATAATCAATAAATAAATAATTTAAGAACTGAAAAAAAAGACGCTAACAGGATATTGAAACAAGCAATGTTGCCAATAAAATGGGAGAAATAAACTGAAGTGTTTTAGACTTTGGCAGCATGACATGCAGTAGATATAACTGTATGTATGTGTATACAGCTGTTTCCTATGTAACAATAAAAGCTTGTGTTTTAAGGCTACGTATAATGCCTCAAGTGCTGTAGATAAGAAGTGCACATCAAATGAAACGTATCTTTCACTGAATTATAAAGTAAGAAGACAAAAAAAGTGCAGCAGAAAATGCTGAAATATTTAGCAGAAGTAAAATGTGTTTTTAGATAAATAAACTGAATAACAGATAAGATTAAATATATGAGGAACCTCACACACACACACACACAGACACACACAGACATAAATATATTATGTATATACTAAGGTAGGTAGACATAAATATATAAGTAACTTATTTTTATAGTATATATTCATGAGTATATATGTAAAATGATGATAATAACAATGACAATAATGATGATGATGGTGGTGATGGTGGTGGGGATGAATATGGTGATGATGATGATGATGATGATGTTGTTGCTGATGAGGATAAGTTTGCATATACAGTTTCATCCTTTTGCAAATAAACAATGTACATTTGTGCTTATACAGAGTAGAATCATCATTTACAGTCAGAAAGATAGGAGTATATTTATATGTATATATGTATATATATATATATCTATATATTTTTTTTACTCTTTTACTTGTTTCAGTCATTTGACTGTGGCCATGCTGGAGCACCGCCTTTAGTCAAGCAAATCGACCCCGGGACTTATTCTTTTGTAAGGCCAGTACTTATTCTATCGGTCTCTTTTGCCGAACCACTAAGTAACGGAGACATAAACACACCAGCATCGGTTGTCAAGCAATGCTAGGGGGACAATCACAGACACACACAAACACACACACACACATATATATACATATATACGACGGGCTTCTTTCAGTTTCCGTCTACCAAATCCACTCACAAGGCCTTGGTTGGCCTGAGGCTATAGTAGAAGACACTTGCCCAAGGTGTCATGCAGTGGGACTGAACCAAGAACCATGTGGTTGGTAAACAAGCTACTTACCACACAGCCACATTACGTTTATATATTTGTTGTGCAAGATTTTTTATGTGAAGTCGTGTGTTGAAACAGACATTGTTGTATTTTGGAATGGTCATTTTGCCAGTTTAGCCAATAAAAACACACGCACTATATATTTGGTGTTACTTTGCTTCAGTGTTATTTATTTTTTACATTAATCTTAATCTTATTTCGGCCAGAGTTCTTTCATCACACTCCTGTGACTGCATCAGTGGTCCTTTGCTTTCTTCTTTCTTATTTGTGTGACTCTCCTTACTAACCGTCAGCCAATTTGTATTTCTATTGTATGTGTCTTCATTTGCGCATGCGTATATCTCTATGTGTGTCTATGTTTAGTTAGTGTGTATGTGTGTGTGGGAGAATGCCTGTAATATCTTCTGTTTATATACATCTGTGTAATTTGTTTTTGTTTATTCTTTTTTTTTATTTTGTTCATGTTTACATCCACTTATTATTACTATTATTATCATTATTATTATTATTACGTATGCTTGTATGTATGTATGTATAACAACAATACTAGTAATAATAATAATAAAACATTTTTAAAAATAATTTTTTAGTATCTTTTAAATTTAAAAAAAGAAACCTATATAGTTATTTATTTCTATTTGTTTATTTATCTGTGTATTTTATTTATTATGTTTTCGGTTTTGTTTATATTGTAACCAGTTTATGGGGATCTTCTTCTGTCATATGTTGTGGTGTGTGCTAGTGTTCCATTCCAGTCTCCTATTCAGGCTAGGTTTATCTTCTATTATGTGTGTAGCTTCTGTAATTTGTCTGATTGTTGCATCTGTTCTATGTGTAGACAAGATGTTAACCTCTATGTTGTTGATTGATCCCCTGTGTTCCTGCTCGGCGTGTTGGTATAGAATCGATTAGCTCTTTCCTTCCTTAAGTTCTCTCCAATGTCCATTTACCCGCTCTCCTATGCTTCATGCTGTTTCCCCTACGTATGTCGTCTTGTTACTGCATCATCCCTCTGAAAGATGGAGATGTCTGGT
>NC_043008.1:22024040-22064040 GCF_006345805.1 Octopus sinensis | reverse complement strand
ATTGAATATCATCAAAGCTCTTATCTCAAAAATCTTAAATTTTGATACTCTGATGATTAAATACACACATACTTACTTATATATCCATATGGGCATTAGGCATGTGTGCATATATGTAAATACACACACACACATATATATATAACACTCTCTCTCTTTCTATATATATATATATATATATATATATTATATATATATATATATGTATGTATATATATATATATGTATGTATATATATATATATCTACATACGTAAATACTTACATACATTGATATATATATATATATATATATATATATATATATCAGTGTTAAATTATATCAAAGATCCAGGGGAACAATTACAAGGTAGCCAGATGTCATATATGTGGATGTGTGCGTGTGTGCATATATATATATATATATATACACACATACATATATACACTTACATATATATATATACATATACATATATTTATATGTATATATTCATATATATGCGTGTGTGTATATTTATTTTTTTTATTTATTTATCTAGTTTCAGCTCACTAGCTGTGGCCATGCTGGGGCACCGCCATTTGGTGTTGCTACATGATTTACTTCACGAATGCTTTTTAGCAATTGCCATTTGGTGCATGAGAGAGTTCGATGCAGCTGCCCTCATATATATATATATATATATATATATATATATATATATATATATATATATATATATATATCTATTTCATATACATATGTGTGTATATATGCATATGTATACATATACTTACACACGCACACACACATATTATATCTGTATATGTATATATATATACACATATACAGACACACACACATATATATTTATATATACGTGAGTGTATGTATGTGTGTATATGTTTATGTGTATTTATATACATACGGGCACATACACAGTTGTAGACTTGAAGATACACACACATATATATATATGCGCATGTGTACATCAAATCATGCTCCATTTCTTACCCCAGAATCAAATGTATGACATGCGTATGTATGCGCAAATGGACACACACATACACACAAACACACACACACAAACACAGATTATTATTATTATTATTATTATCAAATCTCTTGCACTATGCATATATGTACATGTTTACATGCATGAGTGCATATATATATACATACATACATACATATATATATATATATATATATACACACATATATCTATATACATTTATATATATATATATACATACATACATATATATATATGTATGTATCTATGTATATATATATATAATTATATATATGTGTGTGTGTGTGTGTGCATGTGTGTATGTGTTTACAGCAGATAGATCACCATCGTATGAATGTCCTTAGAACAGAACTTGAAAAACTCAATAATTGCACTAACAAGTCATTATAGTACTTCATTCGACCTAAACAACATGATTCTGTTGGAATTTTTCCAATGAGAAATTGGATTGTAATTTTATTAGATTCATTCAAAGAACCGAATAGACAGCAAAAACATCATCAACAACATCTGCAACAAAACCAACACAAAAAAAAGAAAAAGAAAAAGAAAAAAGAAAAAGGAAAAGAAAAAAATTGATTACTCTAACCTGATTTCTACAACCATCGAAACTTCCAGAAATCAAAGACAAATCAATCTTGGTGTACAAACACAAATATAAACCAAAAAAAAAAAAGCAAGAACAAAATGAAAGATAAAAACTTCGATTTACACTAATTCGAATTTTTGCAACAAGTTTCCATGGTTGTTAGGGATTTGTCAAACTTGTAAAATTAAATTATTGTGATTTACAATTATTGGTAATGTTCTTTGCCATGGACAGGAACATTCTATAAATTACAGAATTTATGATTTGGAGTTTGTTGATTTGAAGTTTTGGTTGTAGCTTAACTGTTCCTAAACCCTAACAAATGTTCTAGATGACATTTGATGAAAAAAATACATGTATGTGGGAGGGAGAATATATTACTTGAAAAATACTATTACTGTCAGTATGTCTATGTGTACATATATATGTATGTATATATATATATATATGTGTGTGTATATATATGTATTTAAAATGTGACCGCGTATGTACCGTTGGCGATTTTTTTCCCTCTGTCTTCCCTTCTTTGGATCTTTCCTTTTCCTATGTTTCTGACGAAGAGCTCCGCTCGAAACGTTAAACCCTCCTTCTTTCCTGTGCATCCAATAATACTTTATTTGTTCCACGTCCTTGCGTTGTTGTGTTTTTTTGTGCTTTCTTGTTTAGATTAACTATATATATATATATATATATATTATATGTCTGTTTGTCTCTCTGTATATATGTATGCTTGAATGTATGTATGTATGTATGTATGTATGATGCTCAAATTTACAGAAAACAGGTGAAGGAACAACAAGCAGGTGTATTAGTTTGACTCTTGGAAAGAATAGAAAAGACTTTGATGTTCTGAGCCTACGCTCTTTGACAGAAAGGATTGAGAGGGAAAAAAATGGAGAAAGAATGAGAAAACAGAGAGAGGAAAAAAACGTACTGGGATTAACAGTTCAACAGGATTAAATATATACAGGGTGCAGTGTCTAAATTGTCGTCTAAATTAGGTAAAAATGAAAATAACACTGACATCTCATTTTAACAGATGTATTTACCAAAATTACATAAAAATATCTTGAAATGCTAAGGAGTAAATTTATTCAATAAAAATGCCATTGGCTTAAACCACAGCCTCCAGATGACTTCGGAATCTCCTGCAACTCTTCTGGACAGTCTTTTTGTTTAAGCTGGTAATGCTGCCATAATCCTTGCCTTCAGTTCATCTTTGGTGTTACAAGGAGTTTTGCTGGTCTCTTGCTCAACTGCACCCCACACATAATGATCAAGAGGGTTGCAGTCTGGGGAGTTAGGTGGTCAGATTTTAGGTGTGATGTGGTCACAGAAATTGTTTGACAGCCCTGACTGCTTGTGTGGCATGGGGCAGAGTCCTGTTACCAGATATAGGGTGTTCCAAGGAACCACCTTCTTGACCCAGGGCAGCACTACCTCCTCCAGGCACTTGACGTAGGCCACCGTTTTGTGTCTGGGGCCTTGTGGGAAGATGAGTGCTGACATAATGTTGCCATCACTAGTTGACTGGATGTTTGATTTTTATCACTCTTGGTACATGTCCTCAGATTGCACTGTCCTCAGATTGACACCCAAACACTGAAATGTTCGTATTGGAGCTGCTGACATGAACGCCAAGTAACACAGCCTTATCATTCCCAAATTTCTGGCATAGTGAACTGTGTCATGGTGCTGTTTTTCTCACAGACAGTGCCCAACTGACCCTATGATACTGTGTAGTCAACAAAATTAAAAACAAAAAAATGTGCATGCATGAAATTAAAAATATAAAATGGTGACAATTTACCCATCACACCCTGTATATAAATTACATTTTTTCTTGTTTCAGTCATTAGACTGCGGCCATGCTGGGGCACTACCTTAAAGAATTTTTAGTTGAATGAATTGATCCCAGGACTTAATTTTATTTTTAAGCCTTATTCTATCAGTCTCTTTTCTTAAACTGCTACGTTATAGGACTGTAAATGCACTGACAGTGGTTGTCAAGTTGTGATGGGAGAGAAACCCAGACACAAAGCACACACACACACACACACACACACACACACACCACACACACACACACACACACATATGATGGGCTTCCCTCACAAGGCGCTGATTGGCTTGAGGCTACAATAGAAGACTCTTGCCCAAGGCGCCTTGCAGTGGGACTAAAACCTGATACCATCTGATTAGGAAGCAATCTCCTCACATCACAGTAATATTTTCCAAGGGAAAGTCAAATGTGTTGATACAGCTTGGGCACCAGTGATGTTGCAACTGGAGCAACATGAAATAGAATGTCTTGCTCATGAACACAACACAGCCCAATCTGGGACCCAAACTCACTACCTCATGATTGTGAGTCTGATGCTTTAACCACCGGGCCATGCGACTTCACAACACTGCTTAACTGGCACATATATCACTGACCTCCCATTTAATGATGAAAGGCAAAATTGATTTCAATAGAATTTGAATTCAGAACATAAACCCTGAATAAAGGTCACAAAACATTTTGTCCCCCATAACTGCAATTCCACCACCTTCAACCATTCACATAATAATAATTATAATAACAACAACAACAACAAAAACAACGATAATAATAATAAATAATAATAATAATAATAATAATAATAATAATAATAAAAATAATTATAACAAATTCTTTGTAATTTGTGGAGCAAGGCTAGCAATTTTGAGAGGAGGGGCAAATCGATTATGTCGAAACCAGTGCTCCATTAATACTTTATTTTATTGACCATAAAAGGATGAAAGGTAAAGTTGACCTTGTTAGTGTTTGAACTCAGAACATTAAGTGCCAAAGGAAGTGCCACTAAGCATTTTCTCCAACGGGGTAACCATTCTGCCATCTCAATGCATTGGTAATGATGATGACAATGATGATGATGATGATGATGATGATGATGATGTTGTTGTTGATGATGATGATGATGATGTTGTTGATGATGATGATGATGATGACAATGATGATGATGATGATGAAAGAGATGATGATAAACCTTTCTAATTCTTTCTAATTTAATAATCGTTTCTAGCAACAACAATAAAAATAATATTGATAAATAATAATAATAATAATAATAAATAATAATAATAATAATAATAACAACAACAACTACTACAAAAGCAGTAGCAACAAAAAAAAATAATAATATTAATAATTTTAATAATAATAATGTTAATAATAATTGTAGTAACATTAATAGAATACATTAAGAGTCTGTAGGCCTAATAAAAGAATCCATTCCATTAAGCCATTCCATAACTTTGTATGACAGTTTTTATTTCATGTTCTTTGTGATCATATATATGTTTTTTTTTCTGAAGGTCATCTATAAGGTCAACACTTCCCCCCACCCCTTTCTCATCATTCAATCCAAACAGGCAACAATAATAATTAATAATTTTCAGAAAAACAAAAAAACAAAATAACAAAACAAATGGGCAAGAGAAACTGAGCAAGTTTGATGTTCTATTCAAGATGCTTCTTTTATTTGTTGTCTTTTGCTGTTTTCTGCTTTTGGCAGAGGTCATGCTGGGGCATTGATTTCTATGGAATATTTCAAACATAAAAGATATCCATTTTTGGCTTGGAGGCAAAGAGCAGAGCCAATACTTATTTTATTGGTGTCTGTTTCTTGAATGGCTAAGTTATGTTTACACCATTTTACACTGGTTTATAAAAGTATGGGTATGACTGAGTTGTTAAATCATTTGCTTCTTAACCATGTGGCTCTGTGGTAAGTAGCTTGCTTACCAACCACATGGTTCCAGGTTCAGTCCCACTGCAGGGCACCTTGGGCAAGTGTTTTCTACTATAGCCTCGGGCCGACCAAATCCATATGAGTGGTAGATGGAAACTGAAAGAATCCTGATGCCCTAACCACTGAGCCATCAACCAGACATATGTAAAATTACAAATATATGAAGAAATGATACATAAGTCTTTGTGCGTGTGTGTGTGTGTGTGTGTGTGTGCATGTGTATCTGTATTTGTGGCTTGTTTAAGGTTAGTGGTGTAAGACCCATGTTTTGTCAGAAAGTATAATTTAATGATTTATTAAGATTGTTTCAGACTGTAGTAAATACCACGGTGGTTATGAATAGTTAAACCTCGAAGGTTGTCACCAGAATGGGATCAATTCAATGGGTAAAGCCACAGAAAACATAAATACATTAAACTAATGATAGCAGTTACAATTGCTTCTTATCTCATAGTTATTAAAAACTAATAGTTACCATATATTTCTTTACTACCCACAAGGGGCTAAACACATAGGGGACAAACAAGGACAGACAAACAGATTAAGTCGATCACATCGACCCCAGTGCATAACTGGTACTTAATTTATCAACCCCGAAAGGATGAAAGGCAAAGTCAACCTCAGCAGAATTTGAAATCAGAACGTAATGGCAGACTAAATACCTATTTCTTTACTACCCACAATGGGCTAAATACAGAGGGGACAAACAAGGACAGACAAACGGATTAAGTTGATTACATCGACCCCAGTGCGTAAGTGGTACTTAATTTATCGACTCCGAAAGGATGAAAGGCAAAGTCGACCTCAGCAGAATTTGAACTCAGAACGTAACGGCAGACAAAATACGGCTACGCATTTCGCCTGGCGTGCTAACGTTTCGGCCAGCTCGCTACCTTTTAACTGGAACTAATAGTTACCATAATTACTTACTGTAATATACTAAAGTACACTAATTCACAGAGTTGGGTATAGATGACAAAGTTGAATGTTTAATTTTTCACAAACCTTATTTTATATTTAAGGACCACAAGCAAAATTTTACAAATACTCCATCATGCAGTGATGTCAAGTCAAGTGAGATTGTTGCTGTGGTCGATAACAGTGTCGTGTAACTGACCCATTAAAAGCACCCTTCAATTGTGGGGCGATAGGCTCTGCTTGTGATGACCTGGTGAACTGAGTGAAATTATAGTCATGACAGATGCCAGTGCTTGCTGATGAAACATAAGCTGGGCTTCATGAGGGCAGTGACTGTGACCAAAACCTTTGGCAATATACTGTGCTTGTAAGGCAGTGAGCTGGCAGAAACGTTAGCACGCCGGGTGAAATGCTTAGCAGTATTTCGTCTGTCTTTACATTCTGAGTTCAAATTCTGCCAAGGTCGACTTTGCCTCTCATTGTTTCGGGGTTGATAAATTAAGTACCAGCTGCGTACTGGGGTCGATCCAATTGACAGGCTCCCTCCCCCAAAATTTTGGGCCTTGTGCCTAGAGTAGAAAAGAATATGAGGGCAGTGACAGGTGACCAAAATCTTTAGCAATATACTGTGCTTGTAAGGTGGTGAGCTGGCAGAAACATTAGCACGCCGGGCGAAATGCTTGGCAGTATTTCGTCTGCTATTACGTTCTGAGTTCAAATTCCGCCGAGGTCGACTTTGCCTTTCATCCTTTCAGGGTTGATAAATTAAGTACCAGTTACGCACTGGAGTCGATATAATCGACTTAATCCATTTGTTTGTCCTTGTTTGTCCTCTCTGTTTAGACCTTTGTGGGCAGTAAAGAAATAAGTATTTCGTCAGTCTTTACATTTTGAGTTCAAATTCTGCCAAGTTCGAATTTGCCTTTTATCCTTTCGGGGTTGATAAATTAAGTACCAGTTGCATCCAGGCCTTGTGCCTAGAGTAGAAAAGAATATGCTGTCAAGCCAAGTGAGACCATAGTTGTGGTTGATGCTGGTGTTAGGTCAATGGTACCCATGCCGGTGGCATGTAAAAAACACCCATTACACTCTGGGAGTGGTCGGCGTTAGGAAGGGTATCCAGCCATAGAAACCTTGCCAAATCAGATCAGAACCTGGTGTAGCCACCCCACCCCCAGCCTACCAGTTTTCAGTCAAATCGTCCAACCCATGCCAGCATGAAAAACGGATGTTAAATGATGATGATGAGGAGGAGGAGGAAGGGTATGGTAAGTTAATGAATTCAATCAAAAGTGAGATATAACGAGTAAAAATATATTAGTCATGATTATACTTTGATTTAACAAAACAAATCTATTTGCCATTCTGGGGTACCAATATGTCTGTTATTAATTAGTCCAGTAGTACAAGCAATGAATAAGTATATAAATTTACCCAATTTGATGTCATTGAATTTTCCCAATCAATAACCAATTCTTTGCTCCAAAAAAGCATTTGATTTCACCGTAAATTATATCTTGATCAATAATCCGAATATTGAAATAATCATGCGCATAAGAATTTCATTAATTGCTTTTGGTGGTGCTTTATAAGTAAAGAGAAACTATGTTAATTCGTTTGACATAGTGATAGGTAGCCGAGATTTTATGGAAATTTCTGAGCTCTTTTGACCTATATATTCTATAATTGTTAAACAATAGGTTCAATCTTAAATGTGGTTTCTATTGATATGATACCCTAATCATTTTATGAATATGAGTGCCCAAACATTAAAAAGCTTCAGATAAAAATCAAAAGAAAAAAACTTTAATTTATTTCAAGATTTAAGCCTAAAAATTCAAATTTAAAAAGATTTATGTATGGTAATTATAGATATGAAATTAGATAGAGGTGCAGGCATGGCTATGTAGTAAGAATTTTGCTTCCCAACCATATGGTCTCAGGTTCAAATTCTACAGCATGACATGTCGGGCAATTACCTTCTGCTATAGCACTGGACTGACCAAAGCCTTGTAAGCAAATTTGGTAGATGGAGATTGAAAGAAGCCCATTTTGTATATGTTTATACCTATGTGTGTGTGTCTGTATTTATCCCTCACCACCACTTGACAATTGGTATTAGTGTGTTTACATCCTCTAACTTAGCAGATCGACAAAAGAGACCAATAGAATAAGTACCAGGCTTTTAAAAAATTAATTTGGCTACAAATTCTTCAAGGTGGTACCCCAACATAGTCACAGTCTAATGACAGAACCAAGTAAAAGATAAAAAATATTCTGAAATTTTGAAATGAATTAACACTCATCATTTAAGAAACGAAATTAAGTAATAGTTTGGTGAGAAATTTTGTATTTGGTTAACGAATATTTCCTTCAACACATCTCTAATTATAACGGAAGATAAGATAAGTTATAAAGATAATGTAATTTCCAGGAAGATAAAAGTAGAAATCCTAAAATGATATCATTCAATGTCACATTTCATTTCTTTTAATTATTAGATACTTCAATAGTTTTAACGGAGATGATATTAAATTAAGCTTTAGCTCCATACTTAATTTTGTAACAGAAATAACATACTTCAACAGTAAAATTCTGCAAGAAACTTCTAAATTTAATACTTTCACTTCATATAACAGAACTTCATCCAATAACTTGCCAATGAAATAATTCCTGTCTTTCAAAAATCGATACTGTACTATGCAAAATTATTTATAGTTGATAATTCAACATCTAAAGATTATATTGAGCTAACCGAATATAAATTCAAAGGATGGTTTTATCAGCATCTTCATTCTTTCAAAAAATCCAGAATGATCTTTGGTCAGCAGTTTCAAGATACTTATGACTTTTAGAAAATAAATACATCAACAAATTACAAATAAGGTAACAATGGTTGTGAACTTTGTCTCCCAGAAAAAAATAGATATACATTTTTATAAATGTTCCATCTTAAGTATTTTTTTTTCTCAATATTTTTTGTCAAAATAAATCAAAATATTTGTTAAAATATTTCGAACTGAACAACAATAATTTCCTATAGCTGCCTAGCAAAATAATTGTCATTCTATAAAAATTCAAAACATTTCTTCAGATACTAAGAATATAAATTTGACATGATTTGTTATTATGTAAAGCAAAACAAAAAAGGAAAAAAAGATATATGGAGAGAAAGAATGACAGGCAAATTACTCAAAAACAATTCTGCCATCATCAAATAGCTTTACATTAATCATAAGATTTTTCTATGGTTTCTGGTCTTTTTCGTCACATATATATGTATTCATGTACACATATACACAGAAAAATAGAGGCATATGCATATATCTGTAGAGACATTGAGGTAAATAGATAGATTGGCAGATACACACTTTCCTCCACAGGATGTACTGGTGTGTGTATGTATATATATATATATATATATATATATATATATATATATATATATATATAAGAGGAAATGAGGTACTCAGAAATTTGGATGGTTTTATATTTACAGATATTTATTAGTATGTTACATGTTTTTATAAATCATATATCATATATTAGCGCTTTTGTCCACTCTAGTGGAGTTGTCAAATTGAACTTTTGTAGGAATTTTGTCTCTTTTTATAGTATCATTGAGTGTGTAGGGGTGGAGAAAGATATAAGAGGGTGAGGAATGGGGAGAAAGTGAGAGAGAGTGCATGTGTGTGTGTGTGTTTGTATCTGAAAGGAATGTTAAAGAAAAAGAGAAGGAAAGGAAGAAGGAGAGAAAGAAGAAAAAATTTGTTGATATATTTGCAGCTGGTCAGTCTTTCAATAGTAAATGATTCTTGGCTTTTAGAAATGGCAAACTCAGCTGGTCACTCCAAGGGGACAAATGTCACTTTTCAAAAAATTGTCTGGATTTCTTTTATCATTGTCTTGTGAGAGGGTGCGTGCATGTGTGTGTGTGTATGTGTGCACATGTGTGTACGTATGTATGTATGTATGTATGTATGTATGTATCATACATTTCATCATGTTGAACCATTAATCCTTACACATTTTTTTCTCTCTCTGCATTTTCCGTTCATTCTCCATTTCTTTTCCTCTCAATTCTTTCTGTCAAAGTGCATAGGCTTGAAATGTCAAAGACTTTTTTCATTTTTCTTGAGTATCAAACTAGTACACGTGCTGGTTTACCTTTGTTTTTGTTTTCTGTAAATTTGAACTATATCCATCCATCTATCTATCTATCTATCTGTCTATCTATCTATCTATCTGTCTATCTATCTATCTATCTATCTATCTATCTCTCTCTCTTATTATGGAAGCACTCCGTCGGTTACAACGATGAGGGTTCCAGTTGATCCCATCAACGGAACAGCCTGCTCGTGAAATTAACGTGTAAGTGGCTGAGCACTCCACAGACACGTGTACCCTTAACGTAGTTCTCGGGGATATTCAGCATGACACAGAGAGTGACAAGGCCGGCCCTTTGAAATACAGGTACAACAGAAACAGGAAGTAAGAGTGAGAGAAAGTTGTGGTGAAAGATTACAGCAGGGATCACCACCATCCCTGCCGGAGCCTCGTGGAGCTTTAGGTGTTTTCGCTCAATAAACACTCACAACGCCCAGTCTGGGAATCGAAACTACGATCCTAGGACCGCGAGTCCGCTGCCCTAACGGCTGGGCCATTGCACCTCCACCACTCTCTCTTATATATATATATATATATATGTATGTATGTATATATAGGTATATATACAAAGGGCTTCTTTTAGTTTCCGTCTACCAAATCCACTCAGATGGCTTTGGTTGGTTCGAGGCTATAGTAGAAAACACTTACTCAAGGTACCACACAGTGAGACTGAACCCAGAGCCATGTGGTTGAGAAGCAAGCTTCTTACTACACAGCCATGCCTGCGCCTATATATATATATATATATATATATATATATACACATATACACACACACATACATACACACACTCATACACACACACGCACACACACACACACACACATACATTGACTGGACTATTTGTATGCTGGGCAAAATGCTTAAAAGCATTTCGTCTGACTTCACATTCTGAGTTCAAATTCCACTGAGGTTCATGCCACCTTTCATTCTTTTGGGTTTTATAAAATAGTTACCAGTTGATCACTAGGGACGATGATGTAATTGATCTATCCCCTTCGCAAATTTGCTGGCCAAGGGCCAAAATCTGGTATCAACTTACGTAGCCATCTATCCATATATCTTCCTTCTGAATTTTCTTCTTATTTCTTTTATGTATGTATCTCATATTTTTCTATTTCTTCATCTGTCAATACATTTCTATCTTTCCCCCTTCTCTCTCAATCTTTCTTTCTCTCCTCTCGTCCCTCTATTCATCTATCAATGTCTGGCCAAATTTTATTCCTAATTCATATTAGCAAGCCCCATAAACTAGAAAATACTGAAGACCGCAGTCTTCTGCTCAATTTACAGTCAGAAAGTAGAGAAGGGTGGAATCCTGCGAATCATTTTGCCCAGTGCAGGAATGATTTTGTCAGTTCGTTGCCTTAGAATCTATGATTTTGAGGGTTAATTCTTCTGTTAAAAAACAGAAAAGGCAGGAATGTTAGCACTTACCATTTTCTCTCTTTCTTGTCAATCCAAACCTACAGATTTTCCCCACTACATTCTTACACTCCACCTCCACCTGTTCCTCCTCTCTTTCCTTCCTCTTCCTCCTCCTTTCTTTCCCTTCCTCCTTCTCCTCCTCTTTTCCCAGCCCCTCTTCCCCTCTTCCCTCCTTTTCCTTTCTTCTCCTTCCTCCTCCTCTCTTCCCTTCCTCTTTTTTCTTATCCTCTTTCCCTCCTCTCTTTCCCTCCTCTTTTTTCTTCCCCTCTTCTTCCTCTCTTCCCTTCCCCCTCTCTTCTCCTTCCTCCTCCTCTCTTCCCCTTCCTCCTCCTTCTCCTTCTCCTCTTCCTCCTCCTCCTCCTCTTCTCATTATGATGATTATGATGACTGGTGATGATGATGACAGCGATCCTCATCACTATCACCCCACCCCCGCCATCATTGGCTTCACCACCATCACCATTGGCATTACCATAATCATCAGTACCATCACCAGCACCATCACCACCACAACCACAACCACAACGTAATGCATTAATTCTATTAATCTACAGAGTCCATCCACCCCCACTCAAAATTATGATTAAACTCTCTGAAGCCTGCAGCCAATGGTAGTTTATTGGTGGGATGCCAAAAGCTACAGAGTACACAACTAACAGTACACGTCAACCTTAAACACGTACAATGAGGAAGGATTCACTGTGAATTTGCTATCGAGAGAAAGCTGAGTAAGTGTAGTCATAATTATCTTCTATTAGTTGTTAATTAACCTAATAGAGACAGGGTAACAGGGCACACACACATGTATATACATGCATTCGATGACAATGATATATATGTATGTATATGTGTGTGTGCATATACATATAGATGTATATACATATATATATATACATATATATAAATGTATATATATATATGTGTATATATATGTATATGTATATATATATATATATATATATATATATATATATATATATATATATATACACATATATATGCATATATATATATATTATATATATGTAAAATAGTAAATCCAAAGAAAGAACAACAAACACAAAAATGCAACAGCGCGAGGACGTGGCACATGTAAAGTATTAGCAGATGCTCAGGGAAGGAAAGAAAGATGGTTTAATGTTTCGAGCAATGTTCTTCTTCAGAAACAGAGGAAAGCCCAATAGAAAGGAAGATGGAGGAAGAAAACTGCCAATGATTCACATGTGGTTACATGTATATGTATATGTATGTATGTGTGTGCATATGTATATATAGATATATATATATATCACGTGACCGACCAGTCCATCAGATGTAGTTACACATCGCTGGTCACAATGCGTTCGCATTGTTTTAGCCTTCAAATGACGCCACCCCGCTGGCTAAGCGAGCAGGCCAATATATATATATATATATACTTACATTACTTACATATATATATAAATATATATAATTACACACACACACACACACACACACACACACACATATATATATATATATATTATATATATATATATATATATATATATATATATATAAATATATATATGTATGTACATGTATATGGAGATTAGCAATAAATGTGTAAGAGTATTTATTATGATAGCCATTAGTATAAATTTTCTGTCTATGCGTGTGTTTGTGTGTGTGTGTATATATATATATATATATGTATGACTGGCGTATGTGCCAGTTGTACGTAAAAAGCACCGACCGATCGTGGACATTGCCAGCCTCCTCTGGCCCCTGTGCCAGTGGCACATAAAAAGCACCCATTACATTACACTCATGGAGTAGTTGGCATTCGGAAGGGCATCCAGCTGTAGAAACACTGCCAGAATCAGACTGGTGTCTGGTGCAGCCTCCTGGATTCCCAGATCCTAGTTGAACCATCCAACCCATACTAGCATGGAAAACGGACGTTAAACAATGATGATGATGATGATGATAATGATATATATATATATATATATTTATGTGTATAAGTATACATATATATAAGCATGTGTATTTGTATGCCGGTGTATATATGTGCAAATTTATGTGTGTGTATGTGTGTGAGTGTGTATATGCATGTGTAGATGTGAGTGTATGCGTGTGCATGCACTCACACATTGTTCATGTAGTCTGTCCATACATGTTTGAAGTTGACCACCTTTGAGAATGTCATGCCAAAATGATAAATGCCTACTTGACCTACCAGGGTCATATAACGGTCAGTTATTGCTGCATAACATATTCAGTAATGTTAAGAAAGCTGAGCTGATAGTTATGGCGTGCCTTTTCACTTTGAAAATAGCTTAAGAGTTGAACCAAGGTCACGGATAACAAATAACCTGCAAGGAATTCTTTTTCAAGAGGGATTAGAAGGAAATACAATACTGCATTCAGCCTGTGCATAGACAGTGGTGTTCAAACCCATGCATGTTGTTCCTACTTGGCAGAGCCATAGTGCAGCTACTTATATGTATATATACTACCCACAAGGGGCTAAACACAGAGGGGACAAACAAGGACAGACAAACGGATTAAGTCGATTACATCGCCCCCAGTGCAGAACTGGTACTTAATTTATCGACTCTGAAAGGATGAAAGGCAAAGTCAACCTTGGCGGGATTTGAACCCAGAACGTAGCAGCAGATGAAATACGGCTACGCATTTCGCCCAGCGTGCTAACGTTTCTGCCAGCTTGCCGCCCATTTATATTTATATATATATAAAGGGTAAAAACCCCCTTCGGTCATGAATGACCATGGGATTGCACCTAGAAAGTTACCCTCCTAGACACAAGTCCAGGCAAGGTTGTTTTATGGAAGACCAGCAGTCGCCTATGCATAGCAGCCTCCCCTCTCCACACCACCAGTGTTATCCAAGGGAAAGACAAAGGCCGATACAGCTTGGCACCAGTGACGTCGCAACTCATTTCTACAGCTGAGTGAACTGGAGCAACGTGAAATGAAGTGCCTTGCTCAAGAACACAACACACAGCCCGGTCCGGGATTCGAGCTCAGAACCTCACGATCGTAAGCTCGACGCTCTAACCACTGAGCCATGCGCATATATATATATATATATATATATAATATATATATATATACACAGTCATCATCATCATCAATCATCATCATCGTTTAACATCAGTTTTCCATGCTAGCATGGGTTGGACGGTTCGACCGGGGTCTGGGAAGCCAGGAGCTGCATCAGGCTCCAATCTGATCTGGCAGTGTTTCTACAGCTGGATGCCCTTCCTAATACTAACCACTCCATGAATGTAGTGGGTGCTTTTTACGTGCCAGTGGCACAGGAGCCAGAAGAGACTGGCAACGTCTATGATCGCTTGGTGCTTTTTACATGCCGTTGGCATGCATGCCACTCAAGGTGGCACTAGCATTGGCCACATTCAGATGGTGTTTTTTATGTGCCACCGGCATGGATATCACAACTACAATTTCCATTTGATTTTTATTTTGATGTTGATGTACTTGACTCAATAGGTCTCCTCATGCACAGCAGGTCACCTTAGAATCCCCAATGTAGGTCGCTCTACAATCAAAGTTGTATATATATATATATACTAGCAGTATCGCCCGGCGTTGCTCGGGTTTGTAAGGGAAATAACTATATAAACATTTTTAGAGAGTTACTTCCCTTATATAATAGCAAAAAATTGCATTAAAAATGGGAAAAATTGATGGTAAATTTTTTTTTAAATCGTAGACTCATCGTAGACGCGCGCTGATACCCAGAAGTGCTCGATATGAATCACGACTATAAGATACCTGCTTTTGGTTAAACTGCACTGCAAAATGTGGGAGTAGTTAGGAATCTAAATCGTAGGAGACAGACACACAACCTCACTTTTATATATAAAGATATATTGTAAATCAATGATCAGAAAACAAAAGAAGACATCACAAAAGGGACAAATTTTAACAAGTGTTGTATTAGTTTAACACTTTAGAATAAGTGCAAGAGGTTTGACGTTTTGGATGCTAGTTCTTCATCAGAGAACAAAAATAGAGAGAATAAGAAAATGTGGTTGGAGGAAAAAAAAAGAGCACCCTGGTTTATTAGATCCTTTTGAAATCTCTAGCCCATGCCAGCATGGAAAACACATTAAACAGTGATAATATGTGTGTGTGTCCACGTGTGTATGTACATA
Organism: Octopus sinensis; assembly: GCF_006345805.1. Taxonomy (NCBI): domain Eukaryota; kingdom Metazoa; phylum Mollusca; class Cephalopoda; order Octopoda; family Octopodidae; genus Octopus; species Octopus sinensis. Next base: position 22,047,981 of record NC_043008.1, on the reverse strand, counting down.
TATGTATATATGCATGTATGTATCTATGTATGAATGTCATTGTATGTTAGTGTTCTTTGTATTGTCATTCATAGAAATTATTTATCAACCTTTGAAGCAGCACTTTATATTTCATAATAACAATTTGACTCAGCTCTATATGGGTGCATATGATGGGCCCATCCCATCAGACATTCAGAGAAGACTCTACATACCCACAAAACCTTAAGTCATGAGTAGCTGAATCAAACTGTTACTAAACAATAAATGTAACTCCTACCGAATGTATTAAGTTACACTTTCTTTATTTTGTCCACTTGCTTATATAATATATATATATAATATATATATATATATATATATATATATTATATATATATATATCATCATCATCATCATCATCATCGTTTAGCGTCCGCTTTCCATGCTAGCATGGGTTGGACGGTTCAACTGGAGTCTGTGAAGCCAGAAGGCTGCATCAGTCTCAGTCTGATCTGGCAGTGTTTCTACGGCTGGATGCCCTTCCTAACGCCAACCACTCCGTGAGTGTAGTGGGTGCTTTTTACGAGCCACCCGCACGTATATATATATATATATATATATAATACACACATATATATATATTATATATATATATATATATATATAATATATATATATATATATATATATATATATAATATATATATATATATATATATATATATATATATATATATATATATATATATATATATATATATATATATATATATATATATATTGTGGGGGGGGGATTACACTGGTTTTCCCATCTATAAAGAGTTTAGCTTTATTGCATATTTCAAAACCCGAAACCTGTTAGCTTAAGACTTCTTCAAAATATTTTGAAGGATATTTTGAAAAGGTCTTAGCCAACAGGTTTTGGGGTCTGGCAATGCACCATAAAGTTAAACCCTTTATGGAAGAAAACCCAGGGTAATTCCATAAACCAGCCTTCCCCACTTTTAGTATATACTGCTATACATCGTAGAGTTTGCTTCTTCTCAGAATTTAGGTTTTCTACAAATGATAAATATATATATATATATATATATACTAGCAGCATAGCCCGGAGTTGCTCGGGTATGTAAGAGCCCCTAGTAGGCAACAACTAATCCCAATCTAGTCCTTTCCCCCTAGGGAACGAAGGCGCATGTATAGGTTGCAATGTCTTCTCTTCACTCAAATACTTCTGTGTATACAATGTTCCTAGCTGTCCCTTTGGGCGAAAACATGAAAACATCATTGCGCCTCCCAAGAGATTTAAAAAGGTCGAGTTGCGTCCCCTAGACAGTCTGTGGTTTGTGTTTAATACACAAATCGGTTTGCTATGTGTGCCACATATGATTTAATTAACCGATTTTTTCCAGTAATAAAGTATCCTATTGGAATAAAAAGGGCCATATAGCTCCTTGGAGCAGACATGATGCTCGCTGTGAATTAAAAAGAAAATTCCTGCCAATTTGTGAAAGATATTGTCGAAATTATGTCATCTTGAATTTGAACGTGATTTCCCAAAATGGCATGATTTTATCGATTTTTTCTGATGGTAAGGTATTGCATGGAAAACTAACGTCAGAATTAAGTTTCTTAGGGTAACATTAAGCTTCACCATGAATTTGGTGAAAATCGATTGCAAGTTGCGAAAACTACAACAGAAAATGTGTTGCATATAAGAAGCTTAGATTCTCGACCTCACGTCGAATTTATCAATATTTTTCAGAACTGGGGGAACTTTTCAAAATTTTTGCTGCGTTAGTTTTGAATTATGACATTGGGCTATGTGTGTGTCAAGTTTCATCAGAATCGGTTGAAAGCCATGGTCAGGGTGAGGGTACAACCTGACAGACACACAGACAGACAAACTGCCGTTTATATATATATATATATGTAAACATATGTATATATATATATACATGTAAATATATGTATATATTTATATAAAACCATGTAAAAAAATGGTTAAGCATTAGGGGCCAATAATTAACAAAGAATGAAATATAGAAGTAAGAAGTGCTAATTATTAATGATTACTGACAGTTAAGCCTCGAAGATAGAATTATATGAAGCGTATACTGACTAATTAAATGGTGATTATCATAGTTGTCAACAACTTCCATAATATTTATATCTTTTCCATGCTGAGCTAATTGCTGGACTAATCATCATTGATTACCTCTTCATATATTATTGATATCTATAGCACCAACAACTAAAATGACCACAACAACAGCAACAACACTGTACGTCCATCCCTGCCAGTGCCGTTGGACTGGCTCCTGTGCAGGTGGCATGTAAAAGACACCATTTGAGCGCAGCCATCGCCAGTACCGCCTGACTGGCCCTCGTGCCAGTGGCATGAAAAAGCACCGACTACACTCTCGGAGTGGTTGGTGTTAGGAAGGACATCCAGCTGTAGAAACTCTGCCAGATCAGATTGGAGCCTGGTGCAGCCGTCTGGTTCGCCAGTCGTCAGTCAAATCGTCCAACCCATGCCAGCATGGAAAGCCGACGTTAAACGATGATGATGATGATGATGATGATGATTGAGAGTTGCTCCCTCTTTGTGACCCCTTGATCAACCAGAAATAACAGCTGCACCTTCTTAAAATTAGATCGTATTTTTAAAATTGAGTGTTACCTTGGGTGATATTATTCTAGAAATTAGCAAATGAAAGCCTTGATGGTCATGGATGGTCATGATCAGAGGTCTATTTGATCAGGGTAATTTAGAGCTGAATAATAACTGCAGGAATATGGAATTTTCACATTGGCACAAAGACATACATTTTCAAAGGAGAGGCATTAATGCTTTATCAAAACCTAGTGTCCAACAAGTACATATATTACCTAATTAGGGAACAACTATGTGGTCAATCAAATTGCTAGAAATAGTAGCCAATTTTTGTTTGACAGCCACACTCATCAACAACCATTGTGCTCTTTATACTTTGAGTTCAAATTCCACCAAGGGCAGCAATACCTTTCATGTTTTGGGAGTCAATAAAATAAGTACCAGTTAAAGACTGGGGGTTGATGTATTTGACATATTCCCACCAACTATGCTTCAAAATTGTTGGCTTTGCACCAAAATTTGAAAAAATTATTTCAAGGTCAATGAAAAAGTATGAAGATTGTGGATTGGATGCCTAGCTGTATTTGTTCTAGTTCCTTGCATTCTGAGTTCAAATCCTGCCATGGCCCACTTTGGCAGTAGACTTCATCCATCTCCCAATGTAATACCACCTCCTGGAACCTTGTGTACCTGTAGTAGAATCCATTCTGTTGCTGGAATTTGGTCAGTGCAAGCCTCTAGCTTAAGGGTACCTTCCATCATTGCCTCTCTCTCCCCTATCAGTCTCTGAGGTCCTTTAAAAGGGGTCATAGGCACAGCCTTCCCTCCTGACAAAACGTACCAAATAATTTTGCTGGGTTAAAAGAAATTAAGGAATATTAAGTCTGGAAATATTTTTGGTCGTTTAACCTTAGGTCAATCCAGCTCATCAGGTAGAAATATGATCAAAAGCATTTTAACCATGATTGTTCTATCATCATCATCATCAGTAGCAGCAGCAGCAGCAGCAACAGCAGCAGCAACAGCAACAGCAACGCCAGCACCAGCAACAACAGCAGCAGCACCACACACACACATACACAAACACATGCTCACACACACATATACACAAACACATACACACATACACACAAACACATGCACACATACACACACACACAAACACATGCTCACACACACACACAAGCACATACATGCATGCACACACATTCACATGCTCTGACACACACACAAACACATGCTCACACACATACACACACATTCACACACACGCACACACACATTCACATGCTCACACACACATACGCACACACACATTCACATGCTCACACACACACGCACACATACAAACACATGCTCACACACAGACATACACACACAAACACACAAACACACACACACACACACTCACACACACACACACAAAACGGGCTTCTTTTGATTTCCATCTACCAAATCCACTCCCAAGACTTCAGTCGACCTAAGATTACAGCCAAAGACCTAGGTGCTATGCAGTGGGCCTGAACACACGGAACATGTGGTTGCAAAACAACCAAAATACCCCACAACCACACCAGCACCTGATCTTTTAGAATTTATATTCCATGCAGCAGCTGCCATAAACTTCATCCTTCCCCAGTAGTTTACCGTGTGCTATAAAAACTAAGCCATCAGCCGGTAATAATATTTCATCAAGGAAGACCTTAGTCAAATATAAATAAACTTTGCTATAAATTTTGTTTTTCTCCATCTGTTTCTATTTAACAGAATAAATATTTCACTGATGCTGCGGAGAAGGTGAGATATATAATATACGGTGATTAAAATTCTGTTGCGTATACAGAGAACTCTTTGGTATTAATGTGTAAAACATATACTTTAGGCACCATGCTGGAATTAAGGTATAGTCTTTTGACATCTGGAGTAGTTTGGCTCCTCCTAATCAACTTACAAATCAACATTCTTGCCTTTTTTTGCTTATGCTTTTGGTTTATTTTGTTTTGTTTTTTTTTGTTTTTGTTATTTTTTTTTTGTAACTCATTCTTCAAATACTGTGAAGATAGCTGGGTTGGTTTAGTTTTGATTTAATCAGTTTTGAAGTTTGCAATTATGAGCTTAATTCTTGATAGATCCATTTCTTAAATCAATTTTTTTCTTTTTTTTTTTTCTGCTTGCATTCTGTTTTTGAAAGTCATTTGACTGCGGCCATGCTGGAGCACTGCCTTTAGTCAAGCAAATCAACCCCAGGACTTACTCATTGTAAGTCTAGTACTTATTCTATCAGTCTCTTTTGCCGAACTGCTAAGTTACAGGGATGTAAACACACCAGCATCGGTTGTCAAGTGATATTGGGGACACAAACACATATATCTGTATACGATGGGCTTCTTTCAGTTTCCACCAACCAAATCCACTCACAAGGCTTTGGTCAACCCGAGGTTATAGTAGAAGAGACTTGTCCAAGGTGCTAGACAGTAGGACTGAACCTGGAACCATGTGGTTGGGAAGCAAGCTTCTTACGCAGAATAACCGAGAAGTTTATACTTAGTCTCAGGTACATCAATGATTCTACAACCTAGACACTCATGAGGTGTCTAAAACTATGAGACTATTGTTTGAAAGAATGGTTCACCTTGGATTCAAGTATTGAAACATCACGTCCACGTGTAAAAGCAGTGAGAATTTATAAAGGTATATTTGAATGCTATAATAAACAAAGATGCTGTATAACAAATAGATAAGAAATTTGCTTCAGAATCATAAAAGACTGAACTAAATCTCAAAACATAACATCTTGAGTCAGGGTCACTTAATATATATTTTGGATGAGTCAAGCCTTCCGAGTGAAACTGAATAAAGGGGAAACTTTGTGGAAGCCTGTTGAATAGATTGTATCTGTGAGTCTAAAGTCCAACCTTATCACAGACTGAGGTTACACTGATTCTGTTTGAAGTTCACATTAAGCGTATGGATGTCTGTGTAATACTTTGTTAGTTATATTATAATATAAAGACACTGTATTTGCAATTCAATGGCCCAGTCTTGTGATACGCTGTGTTACATCAATTCTGCTTGAGATTTATGTTAACAGTATACATATCCGATAGAGCAGCGAGCTGGCAGAAACGTTATATGTAGCCATATTTCGTCTGCGGTTATGTTCTGAGTTCAAATTCCGCCGAGGTCGGCTTTGCCTTTCATCCTTTCGGGGTCGATTAAATAAGTACCAGTTACGCACTGGGGTCGATGTAATCGACTTAATCCGTTTGTCTATCCTTGTTTGTCCTCTCTGTGTTTAGCCCCTTGCGGGTGGTAAAGAAATAAGTATACATATCTGTGGAATATTCAGCCACTTATATGTTAATTCAATAAAGTGAGAATTTAGTTGATTTAACAACTGAATCCTCATCATTGAAACCGACAACTATATTCTTTTATTCTTTAATTTTTTCCACTCATTTGACTGTGGCCATGCTGGAGTACTGCCTTGACTATATATTTACTTTATTTACTAACTAAAGTGAACTAAAGAAAGTAATATATGGAAATTTACTCATCGGTTGCTGCAGTCTTCCTCTTAATCACATAACAGGAACAATTTTTCTCTTTTAATAAGAAATTTGACTATTGTATTATTTTGTCTGACCACTACCAAAAAATCAATTCTACAGAGTTTTAGAATGACCATTTCCAATAAGAAATTAGATTTGATTCAATCAACAGCAAGCCTTCGTCTGAAACAATGGCTTAGCACAGAGTATAAATAAATCGACAAACATGCTTTAGTGTGAGGAAGGATATTTTTCCATTTATCTTTTACCATTCCATCATCAATTCCAAAATCCATTGTCTCGAGTTGCAACGCAATTCTTTGAAAATAATTTGAGATAACAGTGGTCCATTAGTCTAGAATTTTGACCATTCTACGTAATACAACAAATTCCACGTCATCATGTCTGATGAAGGTGATACCGCTGTATTTGTTATTGAAACGATATATATTGGTGATGTATGTCATTGTGATTTTGTTGTTAATAACAGTAAAACAAAGATATAAAATAGTAAAAGACAAAACAAAATACACCTCAAAGAATATAAATAAAACAAAGAAATAAATTAATAAAAGACAAAACAAAATACAACTCAAAGAATATAAATAAAACAAAGAAACAAATTAATAAAAGACAAAACAAAATACAACTCAAAGAATATGAATAAAACAATGACATAAAATAATAAAAGACAAAACAAAATACAACTCAAAGAATATAAATAAAACAAAGAAACAAATTAATAAAAGACAAAACAAAATACAACTCAAAGAATATGAATAAAACAATGACATAAAATAATAAAAGACAAAACAAAATATAATTCAAAGAATATAAATAAAACCCTCATGCATTATTTATATTCATGCTTGCTTTCATTTGTGAAGTGTCCCTTGGTGTAATTTTTGTTGATTTATGGAGTATCTTTAAAGTCTTTAATATTAAGACAGAAAAAAAAAAAACAATAACGATAAAAAGAAATATATAAATTATATAAATTATATAAATATATATTTAGAAAATACAGAGAAATTTTTAAAAATTACTTGGAAAATAAAATACCTTGTTGGTAATGTATTCGATAGTCTGCAAAAAAAAAAAAAAGAAAGATAGAAATATTTCTTATAATAGAAGCGATGATAAATTGATTGACAGAAATTATTTAAAAAAAAACAAGGAAAGAAACAATGTGATTTATTATAAAAGCTGTAAAACAAAGGACTGAAAATACGGAACCAAACAATTGCTTAGTTTCTTGAACTCTCTTTACTCTTTTGACTCTTTTACTTGTTTCAGTCATTTGACTGTGGCCATGCTGGAGCACCGCTTTTAGTCGAGCAACTCGACCCCCGGGTCTTATTCTTTTTGTAAGCCCAGTACTTATTCTATCGGTCTCTTTTTGCCGAACCGCTAAGTGACAGGGACGTAAACACACCAGCATCGGTTGTCAAGCAATGCTAGGGGAACAAACACAGACACACAAACACACACACATACATATATATATATATATATATATATATATATATATATTATATATATATATATACATATATATATATATATATATACGACAGGCTTCTTTCAGTTTCCGTCTACCAAATCCACTCACAAGGCATTGGTTGGCCCGGGGCTATTGCAGAAGTCACTTGCCCAAGGTGTCACGCAGTGGGACTGAACCCGGAACCATGTGGTTGGTTAGCAAGCTACTTACCACACAGCCACTCCTGCGTCTATAGCTACTTACCACACATTAAATATTATTTAAAATATTTTTTTTCCTTTTTTTACCTTTTTTTCTGCCAGAAGATTTTGTTTTGGTTGTAAATTAATCTTGATCAATTCTGTTTAATGAGTTTTGTGATATACAGGTCATGGATTAAACTAAATCATATGATTGGCTGGATAAAGGTCCTCATCAGATTTGCTCTCCACACATTTTTATTTACACCCTACGCTGACTATTCAGTATTGACATCCATCGGTCACTCTCACCATCTGTCCACCTCATGCTCTCATCACTCGTTCCCCTCCATCTCCTCTAGAGAAAATAAGTTGCCCCCAGTTCGTTCTGTTAAAACAGGAGTTAGAAGGTTCTTTTATTTTTGAAGGCACATGGCTTATTGGTTAGGGTATTTGGCTAATGAATGTAAGGCTGTGAGTTCAATTCCTGATGGAATGTTGTGTCCTTAAGCAAGACACTTTATTTCACATTGCTCCAGTTCACTCTGCTGGCAAAAATGAGTAGGACCTGGATTTCAAAATGCTAACCATAGTACATACTGTGTCACACTGAATCTCCCTGAGAACTATGATAAGAGTATGCATGTCTGTGGAGTTCTCAGCCACTTGCATGTTAATTTCAAGAGCAGGCTGTTCCGTTGATCAAATCAACTAGAACTCTCACTGTTATAAACAACGGGGTGCCAGTTATATCTAGTAATGGGGCGCTATGAAAAAAGCCCATGCCCACCTCACCTTGTAAAGGGATTAGGAAGGGCTGCCAGTCATAGATACTAAGTAAAAGCTAATTAAACCGGTGAATGAGATACATTCCAACAGCCCGTTTCAGGAGAGTAGCGATGACCCATACAACCTATATCAAAGGAGATGTAAAACGATGATGATTTATATAAACTAATACTTAAATGTACAAATCTACCCTCTGAAATGACAGGAAATATTACTCTTACTACTACCCAGGTATTAATGATAGGAAGGATTGCGGTCTAATTACGAAAACAAACTGTAAGGAAATAGCAGGTGTCCTATAACTACCGCAGCAATTAGCATTATACTAATGTTTAAAAGCTGTTTTAATTTTGAGACACCTGGTTTAAACAAACAAGATGCTGTTTAGCCCCAGGTTAAGTCCTGATCCAATAGATCTATAATGCTGGCAAATATGAATAAATAATTAAAATAAAATTAAAAATATAGGCATAGGAGTGGCTGTGTGGTAAGTAGCTTGCTTACCAACTACATGGTTCCGGATTCAGTCCCGCTGCGTGGCACCTTGGGCAAATGTCTTCTACTATAGCCTCGGGCCGACCAAAGCCTTGTGAAACTGAAAGAAGCCCATCGTATATATGTATATATATATATATATATAAATGTATGTGTGTGTATATGTTTGTGTTTCTGTGTTTGTCTCCCAACATCACTTGACAACCGATGCTGGTGTGTTTACGTCCCCATAACTTAGCGGTTCAGTAAAAGAGACCGATAGAATAAGTACTAGGCTTACAAAGAATAAGTCCTGGGGTTGACTTGCTCGATTAATAGCAGTGCTCCAGCATGGCCACAGTCAAATGACTGAAACAAGTAAAAGAGTAAGAGTATATATTAAAAAATTAAAATTCTGGTGCCTGGAAACTTAGGTCTATTTTGGTGGGGTACTTACTGTAATGATTCCCAACATACCAGCCATTTTATTTTATCGGTTCTAGTTTTCAAGCTACACTATACTCTTTATATATCTATGTTTATATATCCATTTAAAATCCACTTATATATCTATGTATCAATTCTGTATTTCTCCATCATATTTGTATGTTACAAACCTTTACTTTTAGTTCTTGCTTGTCCATCACCCAAGCGATATTCCTAATATTAGTTGTACAATCAGAGAAGCAGTACAATGTGATTTAAAATACTTGGACAGCAAATTTATCATACCATTTCTAATTAATCAGCAGACTGCTATTTTGATACCCCACTCATGCAATTATTAATAATCCTTTCTACTATAGGCACAAGGCTTGAAATTTGGGGGGGGGGGAGGGGACTAGCTGATTACATCGCCCCCAGTGTTTCACTGGTACTTAATTTGTCGACCCCAAAAGGATGATAGGCAAAGTCAGCCTCGGTGGAATTTGAATTTAGAATTGCCAGCCGTTGCCAGCCTCGCCTGGCCCCTGTGCCGGTGGCACGTAAAAAGCACCATCCGATCGTGGCCGTTTGCCAGCCTCGTCTGGCACCTGTGTTGGTGGAACATAAAAAGCACCCACTACACACACGGAGTGGTTGGCATTAGGAAGGGCATCCAGCCGTAGAAACATTGCCAGATCAGACTGGGCCTGGTGCAGCCTTCTGGCTTCCCAGACCCCAGTTGAACCATCCAACCCATGCTAGCATGGAAAGCAGACGCTAAACGATGATGATGATGATGAATGTAACAATGGGTGAAATGCCGCTAAACATTTTGGCTGGCATGCTAACGATTTTGCTAGCTTGCCGCCTTGATGCAACTATTAATAATGGTCTCAAATTTTGCTATAAGAGCAGCAATTTTGGGGGAGGGGATGAGTCGATTATGTCGACCCCAGTATGCAACTGGTACTTATTTTATCGACCCTGAAATGATGGAAGGTAAAACTGACCTCAGCAGAAACGCAACTGTTAATAATACTATCGTTAGCAAATCGACCCCAGGACTTATTCTTTGGAAGTCTAGTACTTATTCTATCAGTCTCTCTTGCTGATCCGCTAAGTGACAGGGATGTAAACACACCAGCATTGGTTGTCAAGCAATGTTGTGGGGACAAACACAGACACACAAACATATATATACACACAAATATATACACACACACACACACACACACACACACACACATATATATATATATATATATGATAGGCTTCTTTCAGTTTCCATCTACGAAATCCACTCACAAGGCTTTGGTTGGCCCGAGGCTATAGAAGAAGACACATGCCCAAGGTGCCACACACTGGAACTGAACTCAGAACCATGTGGTTGGTAAGCAAGCTACTTACCACACAGCCACTCCTGTCTACAAAGTTCTTATGATTCCTGGTTCCCTCAACCTATCAATTTCAATTGATACTTTATTCATCCACCCCAGAAGGATGGGATGCGAAGTTGGACATTTTAAAAAATAGCACCCAGAATGCAAGAAGCTGGAATAAATATATACACACGCAGGGTATTACATCTAATGCTTCTGCCAATTTGGAATTCAAGTGATTACAGTCTATGAAATTCTTGTGATTTCTGAAATAGATCAGCATCTTTCCTAGAAATCAATGCCAAAGAGATTATCATTCTCAACAATGCAAATACTTATTTTGGAAACGATAGTATTATTTTTAATGTTTGTTTTTGTTTCATATGTAATATAAACCAATCTTGATTCATTCAGCATTATATAAATAGCTACACTAATACATTAAATATTTCCTTGTCTTATTATAAACTAACAGACCTCGTATTTTAGCTTTTGCAGTATTGACTCTATCCAATGCAGACCGATACTAATCTCTTCAAATTCTTGGAATTATAATCAATCCTACAACAGCTGATTCCATTATGGTAAACGATAAATGAAAGAGAGTGAATTTATAGAAGAACATTGGCAGTGCTGAAACGTCCTTCAAATATCTTCAAATCCTCCACCAAAATGGAACCTACCTCATGTTGGTGGGGGTGGGGGTGGGGATCTAAACAGAAAAACACAAATGCTAGAGCTTCAAATATATGATGATGATGATGATGATGATGATGATGATGATGATGATAATAATAATAATAATAATAATAATAATAAATAATAATAATAAGAAGAAGAAGAAGAAGAAGAAGAAGAATCCTTTCTATGGGAAGTACAAGGCCTCAAATTTGGGGGAAGGGGTTAAGTCGATTACATTGACCTCTGTGTTTCACTAACTGGTACTTAACTTATTGACCATGAAAGGATGAAAGGCAAAGCCGATCACAGCAGAATTTGAACTCAGAACATAGCAGCAGACGAAATACCACTAAGCATTTTGCCCGGCATGCTAACAATTCAGCCAACTTGCTGCCTTCTTTGATAATAATAATAATAATAATAATAAATAATAATAATAATAATAATATAATAATAATAATAATACAATAATAATAATAATAATAATGATGATGATGATGATTTCTTTTAAATAATATAATAATAATAATAATAATAATAATAATAATAATAATAATATAATGGTATCAAATTTTAGCACAAGGTTAATAATTTCTGAAGAAGTTTTAAGTTGATTATATCAACCCAAAAGTTGAAGTGGCACTTATTTCATCGACCCTGAAAGGATGAAAGACGAAATTGGCCTCGGCAGAGTTTGAATTGAGATGGATGAAATACTACTAATGCTTTTGACTCGCATGGTAATGATTTTGCCTGCTTGCAGCCTTAATAATAATAATAACAATTATTCTTTTACTCTGTTATTGTTTTAGTTGTTTGACTGAGGCCATATATATATATAAGCAGATAGTTAGATCAATAGATATAGATACATATACATATATACACATATATGTATGTGTGTGTGTGTGTATGTGTGTGTTTGAATGTGGATGAAGATGTATGCTTCTTCTCCCTCTCTCTCACTTATACATATATATATATACAAATACATATATGTATACATATATACATATATACATATACATATATGTATACATATATATATATATATATATATATATATATATATATATATATATAATATATAATATATGTATATAAATATATATATATATAGGGTGTAGTGAATATATTGTCATCTAAATATGAAAAATGAAAATAACACTGAAATCTCATTTAACACTATATTCACCAAAATTAAATAAAAATATCTTGAAATTTATTCAATAAAATCACCATTGACTTCAACCACGGCCTCCAGACGTCTTCGTAATCTCCTGCAACTCTTCTGGATGGTCTCCTTGTTTAAGTTGGTGAATGCTGTCATAATCCCTGCCTGAGTGTTACATGAGTTTTGTTGGTCTCTCACTCAACTGCACCCCACATATAATAATCAAGGGGGTTGCAGTCTGGGGAGGCAGATGGCCAGATGTTAGGGGTGATGCAGTCACAGAAACTGTCTGACAACCATGACTGGGTTCTCTTGCTTGTATGGCATGGTGCAGAGTCCTGTTGCCAGACATAAGGTGTTCCAGCAGCTATCCTCTTGATCCATGGCCGCACTACCTCCTTTAGGCACTTGATGTTGGCCTCTCTGTTGAGAATGAGGCCATGTGGGAAGATGAATGGAGACAATGTCACCATCACTAGTGATCACTCCAAACACCATGATGTTGACTGGATGTTTGATTTTTATCACTCTCGGAACATGTGGTCAGATTGCACTGTTCTCAGATTGACACCAAAACACTCTGAAATGTTCCTATTGGAGCTCCTGGCATGAATGCCAAGTCTCACAGAATGTCACTTCCAAATTTCTGGTAGAGTGAATTGCGTCATGATGCTGTTTTTCAGTCAGATGGTGCCCAATTGACCCTACTATACTGCATAGTCGACAAAATGAAAAAACAACAATGTGCATGCACAAAATTAAAAATATAAAATGGCAACAATTTAATCATCGCACCCTATATATATAAATTGTTAAATTGATGCCATTTTATATATACACACACACACTATATGCCATATACCTTCGTATATATTTCTATATTTATGTACATATTGTATATATATGTATATATGTAAATATATCTATCTATCTATCAATATATATATATATATATATAATATATATATATGCACATACACACACACTTACATATACCTTTACACACTCATATATCTATACACCCACATACACATTTCCATAAAAGATACGAAATAGCCTATTTAGAGTGCCATTTGACCAAAGAAGACCAACCATATCTGCAGTGAGATTATATTTTTCTAAAGATTAATGGAAGCATGAAATGAGTATAGACGTAATTAAATAATACAATTATACCTACTTCTTGCTTATGTATGTGTGTGTGTATACGTATATATATATATATATACATACATACATATATATATATATATATATATATATATATATATATATATATGTGTATGTATCTGTATATGTATGTGTATATATATACATATATATTATATATATATATATAATTATATATATTATATATATATATATATATATATATATATATATATGTATATATATATATATATATATATATAATATATATATATATATATGTATTCTATATATATGCTATTCTTTCATTATCCTGCCTACTTTTCTTGTAGCATTCATCCACTAGACATATCTAAAGCATTTCTTAGCTAAGTTGATGACAAATCAATATTTTGAACCAAAACTTATGCATTAATAATATAGACAATTGATAATAGTTTTTATTGAGAAGATAATATATTTAAGTGAAATCTGTTTTCCATATCGTTTTCTTTCTGTTTTTTTGCTATTTATTTTCTTTTTTCTTTTTTTTTTTCATTTGTAGTATTATTTTCTTTGTTTAGTTTCTGGCAAGACACTAAACATTAGCAAATGAAAAACAATAAAAGAAGGCAAGACTATAGTGAATATCATTGATTTTTATGATTGCTATTCCAGATGTATTTACATATCTTTTGGATGGGTTAGACAGCTAAATGATTCATATATACGACCAAGTCATAAGGCCAGAAGTTTAATATTTTGTCATTACCGATGCGATATGCTGGTTAGTTGATTACAGTATTATCTATTAGTCACCTAGTCACCAGTTTAATATTTTGTGGTTTGCTGATGCAACATGTTGGATAGTTGATCACATTCATCATCATCATCATCATCATCGTCATCATCATCATCATCATCGTCATCATCATCTTCAGTATCAGCATCAGCATCATCATATCATCATCATCGTCATCAGCATCATATCATCATCAGTATCAGCATCATCCTCATCATCATCATCATCATCTCATCATCTTCATCATCATCATCATCATCATCATCATCGTCGTCACCATCATTTAACGTCTGTTGCCCATGTTGGCATGGGTTGGACAGTTTGATCAGGGCTGGTAAGCTGGAAGGCTGCACCAGACTCCAGTCTGATTTGGCATGGTTTTCTATTGCTGGATGCCCTTCCTAATGCCAACCATTCTGAGAGTGTAATGGGTGCTTTTACATACCACTGGTACAGTTGCCATTTACGCAACACCAGCATACTTTAACATGCTACCGGCATGGGTATCATTTGCATGACACCAGTGTCTGCCACAATAGTGATCATGTTCGGTTTGATGGGTTTTCTTTTCAAGTACAACATAATGCCAAAGTTCTCAGTCATTGTCTTTGTGAGGCCCAACACTCAAAAGGAACTCAGCCACTTTACCTCTGTGAGGCTGAATGCTCGGAAGGAACTCTGCCACTTTGCCTCCTTGGTGCCCAACACTCAAAAAGAACTCAGCCACTTTGCTTTCCTGAGACCCAATGCTTGAAAGGAACTCAGCCACTTTGCCTTCGTAAGGCCCAACACTCAAAAGGAACTCAGACACTTAGTCACTTAGTCACCAGTTTAGTATTTTGTGATTACTGATGCAATATATTGATTAGTTTATTACTTATTTTGGGCATGATTTCAAACTGCATCTGATAGTGTGGCCTTGGTTTTTAGAATTCCAGGGTTTTGAGAGGTGTGAAATGACCCCTTAGCCAATATTGTCCTCAAGTCTACTTTGGCACAAAGTAGCAGCAACACCTCTCAGGTTACCATTTACAGGTTAATTAGCATATCAGGTCTTGCCTCCTTATGCATCTGAAGGCTGGACCCAACAGAAGAAAATACCTTCATGGTTTCTTCTGGACTATCATGGTCCAGTACAGGGGAAGATGACTGCAGCAACACATTGTGGAGTACAGGAAGCAAGATGAGGCCAGTAAGACATCTTGGTCATCCACTATATCCATCTCCTTCCCAAGTCATCTTGATTCAGTTTTGCTACTAGACAGTGAAATTGGCAGTGTGGAAACCTTTCCCACTTTAAACAAAATCACTGTGTCATTCATCAGTAATCCTTAACGACATAAAGATGACAAGTTGATCCTCAGTGCTCTGACAGATGAACATGATATAATTGATCGTAATATATTTCCAATTTTGGCACAAGGCCAGCAATTTCAGTGGTTGGGGGGGGGGAGAAAGCCGACTACATCAAGCCCCAGTGTTCACTGTGATACTTATTTTATCAACTTAAAAAAGGGACGAAAGGCAAAGTCGACCTCAGTGAAGTTTGAGTGCAGAATATAAAGAGTGACAACATGCCTCTAAGAATTTTGTCCTGCAAACTAATGGGTTGGTCTCAAATGTTGAAACAAGGCCAGTAATTTTGGAAGAGAGAATAAGTCAATTACATCGACTGCTGTCTTAAGCTGGTGCTTATTTTATTGACCTTGAAAGGAACTGAAAGCAAAGTTGACCATGGCAGAATTTGAGCTCAGAATGCTGCTAAGAATTTTGCGTGGCATGCAAATGGTTTTGCCAGCTCACTATCTTATAGTCGTTCATAATATCATTAACACTTAGTCACCAGTTGGATATTTTGTTATTACTGACAATATAATAGTTAGTTGACACCTAGATGTCTAGTTGTAAGTAATAGCTTTGTATTCTAAGCCGTAGTAGTGTTACATTGTATTCTAAGCCATAGTAATGTTACAATTTTGAAAAGTCTTGCAGTGTTGAGCTAAATTCAATCTTCTGAGAAAGGGAACTGGATAGCCAGAGAGAAATTTAATAGGCGCAGGAGTGGCTGTGTGGTAAGTAGCTTGCTTACCAATCACATGGTTCTGGGTTCAGTCCCACTGTGTGGCACCTTGGGCAAGTGTCTTGTACTATAACCTTGTGCCGACTAAAGCCTTGTGACTGGATTTGGTAAACGGAAACTGAAAGAGACCATCGTATATATGTATATATATGTATATATGTATATATATATGTATATATGTATATATATGTATATATATATGTATGTGTGTGTATATGATGGACCGCGAAGTCTGGCGTAGCATGGTAAATTCCATTGTCTCGACCATGGTCAAACAATGATGATGATGATATGTTCGTGGTTTGTGTGTCTGTGTTTGTCCCCCCAACATCGCTTGACAACTGATGCTGGTGTGTTTACGTCCCCGTAACTTAGTGGTTCAGCAAAAGAGACCGATAAAATAAGTACTTGGCTTCTAAAGAATAAGTCCTGCAGTCGATTTGCTTGACTAAAGGCGGTGCTCCAGCATGGCCACAGTCAAATGACTGAAACAAGTAAAAGAGTAAAAGAGTTTATATTCCATAAAATCTGCCAGTATCCTTCACCTGTCTAATGTCACAAAAAGCAAAGGTAGGAACCAGCACCGAGGTAATTGCAGTTTTTCTCTTCATTATGGACAAATTCTGATCTCTCCTTTCGTATGCAGAACAGGCAGCAATGGTTGAAGTAACAGCAAGCATCACCAAGTTAAATAAATACACAAATAAACAAGAGCACTCAGAGAGTGCAAACCTCTGCCAACGCAACACCAACGTCTTCTCAATGATTAACCAGAGATGAGTTTTAAAATGAGACTATCTGAAATAAAATCCTTCAATGATATCGTGAGACCTTTTGTTTTCTCCTCTCTTTAGTTCCAGTTTTCCTTTAGTAATCCTGTTGTTTTAGATCAATGTATAGAATTATGTATATATGTAAGTATACTGTAAAGTGTTAAAATGTATGTATAATCACCTAATATGATAATGAGCATTGTCATTTTAATATTTGTATATATATATATAGTATGTATGTATGTATGTATGTATGTATGTATATATACAATATATATAATATATATATATAATATATATATATATTATATATATATGTATGTATATATATATATATATTTGTGTATATATATAAATTATTAAAAAACCAACCTTTTATCAATTCAATAATGAAAAAAATAAATTATACCATTTAGAAAAATACATCTTATAGAAAGATTAAATAAAGATAAAACATATAACAATGATTAAGTAATGGCAAAATAATAAATAAAACGTATATATATATGGTAGAATAACTACACGTGTTTCGTGGCTATATTTAAGAAATGATAATAGCAAAATCACTTCAATATATTTGGTAGAATAACTACACATGTTTCATGGCTGTCTATATCTATCTATCTATCTATCTATCTATATATATATATATATATATATATATATATATGGAGAGAGAGAGAGAAGATAGAGGAGATAAATGGCAAAGAGAGTGTCATATGAATGAGAAAGGGAGGGGTGATAGATAAATAACAAAGGAAGGCTTGGATAAGCCAATAAACAGCATTTGAAGTGTGAGTATATGTGTGTATGTGTGTGCGTGTAGAAGAGAACTATTTGAAACTTTACATATACATGTAAAGTAAAGAAAATATAAAAATTTATCCAGAATCCTCGTCTGGTACCAGATCGATCCTAAAATCTAATTAGTTCGTGACAGCCACGATGCCAAACATCCCTGAAAGTTTCATCTGAATCCATCTAGCGATTTTTGAGATATCTTGTCCAGAGACAAAGAAATATTTGTAAACAATACCTCTGCCTTTGCTAAGGCAGAGGTAATAAGTAAGTAAATAAAAACTCAGCATAGCATAGTACAAGATTATGGTGACTTTCCAGACATGAATGCCAATAAGGTTTGATTACTGAATAAACAGTCAGGAAAATGAATAGAACTCCATTCACCCAAAAGGAAACGTTGATATACATCTTTAATGGCTTGGTAACAAAGAAAATATGCATGTGTGTTTGTATGTATGTATGTATGTATATATGTATGTATGCATGTATGTATGTATGTATGTTTGTATGTATACATGTATGTATGTATGTATGCATGTATTTATGCATGTATGTATGCGTGTATGTATGTATGCATTTATGCATGTATGCATGTTTGTATGTATGTATGTTTGTATGAATGTATTTATGTATGGTTGTATGTATGCAAGGATGTATGTTTGTACGTATGTGTATGTATTTGTGTGTCTGTGTTTGTCTCTTCCACCATCGCCTGACATCAGTATTGGTGTGTTTATGTCCCAGTAACTTAGTGGTTTGGCAAAAGAGACCAACAGAATAAGTGCTAGGCTTACAAAGTATAAGACCTGGGGTCAATTTGTTCAACTAAAGGTGATGTTCCAGCATTGCCACAATCAAATGACCAAAACAAGTAAAAGAATATAAGTATGCATGTATATATATATATATATATGCATGTATGTATGTATGTATGTATGTATGTATGTGTGTGTATATTATATATATATATATATCATCATCGTTACCGCCCAGGCTATCAGATGTTGCTACACATCGCTGATCACAATGCGCTTCGCATTATTTTAGCCTTCAAATGACGCCACACCGCTGGCTAAGCGAGCAGGCCAACAGACGAAAGAGTGAGAGAAAGTTGTGGTGAAAGAGTACAGCAGCGATCGCCACCACCCCCTGCCAGAGCCTCGTGGAGCTTTTAGGTATTTTCGCTCAATAAACACTCACAACACCTGGTCTGGGAATCGAAACCGCGATCCTACGACTGCGAGTCCGCTGCCCTAACCACTGGGCCATTGCGCCTCCACACACACACACACACACACACACACACACACACACACACACCATATATATATATTATATATATATATGAGTCACAATATCTGGATTTAACTATATATTTATAGCTTTACACACACATATATCTATATAAAATATATTGTTTTTCTTGTATGTGTAAATGATCGAAACATTATGTCTGTCAAGTAAAGATTTGCTTTAACACAACTAATACAACCATCTTCTGAAATATTGTAACATATTATAAGAATACCAGACATTATCAGCAACTAATTTCAGACAGAAAAGAACAACGTCCAGTCTCTGAGGAATTGTTGCTCTTCAAAGAATTTCTTTAAAGAATGTTATGTTCAGAATCTTTGCTGTTCATTTCCTCATAAATATTCTTTAGTTTGACATGTGTGCAATGTCTCTCTGACATTTTCCTTAAACAAGTTTTATATAGTCTCCTCCTTCTGTTTTACTAGCCTCCCTCCTCCTCTTCCCATCTCCTTCCTCGCCTTCTCCTTCTCCTCTCCTCTTTGTCTCTCTTGCCTACTCCTTCTTTCCAACACTCCCTCCTTCCTTGCACTCACCCTCCTCTCTCTCCTCCTCCTTTTCCAAGTGGCAAGTTTACAGTGCTATCCAAAATATTTCTCTCACAGCCGCAGATTTTGATATTCCGTCTTTTACCCATATAATTCTTTACTCTGTTTATTTGTGTTTTGCAATACAGACATAAGCACAGTTTACTTCCCAAACACATGGCTTTGGGTTCACTTCCACAACACGGCACCTTGAGCAAGTGTCTTTTGCTATAGCCTCTGGCCGACCATAAACATCTTTAAAATTGCATTTTCAAACCTTCTTTTGTATATATTTTCACCCTTGCAGTACCTTACAACTTTACTTTGTTATATATATATATATATATATATATATATATATTTCTTTACTACCCACAAGGAGCTAAACACAGAGGGGACAAACAAGGACAGACAAAGGGATTAAGTCAACTACATCGACCCCAGTGCATAACTGGTACTTAATTTATCGACCCCGAAAGGATGAAAGGCAAAGTCAATCTCGGCGGAATTTGAACTCGGAACGTAATGACAGACGAAATACGGCTACGAATTTCTCCCAGCATGCTAACGTTTCTACCAGCTCGCTGCCTTTCATATATATATATGTATGTATGTATGTAGGATCATATGGCTGGGTTTCTTGGATTCTGTGGTGTATATATTACCTTGCTGGATGGGACACGAATCTGTTGTAGATTTATTCATTTTTGCCAGCTGAGTGGACTGGAGCATCATTAAATGAAGTGTTTTGCTCAAGAACTCTATGCATTGGTCAGTCCAGGAACTGAAACCACAATCTTACAATCATGAGCACAACACTCTACCCACTAAGTCATGCTCGTCTACATATGTGTAGGCACTCACACACACACAGATATATGTGTGTGTATGTGAAATTTGGCAAGAGATAAACTATGACTGAAGAGACCGTGCATGTTTTCTGCAGCAGACTTCATCTAGAACTTGGTGTAAATGGTTTAACATAATGTGGTCCCTTGGTCCTTTTAGCAGGATACAAGGATACACTTTGTAAAGAGGATTCAAGTCAGGTTCCATTCTCTGCCACCAGTGATAGTGACCTCCAAAATATGGTCAGAAACCATGAATTTTTCCTCTAAATATGCCATGAAATAAGTCGGATACCTTAATTAAAGATGGGATCATAATAGCGACATTTTTGATCAATCATGTGTCTATGTGATTAGGGATGGCCTATGGTTAAACAACTGCCACTAGCAAACCTTTACCCTACCATGACCATCACTACCACTCTGACAGCACCCGTCAGCAATAGTGACTGACACCATGGCAACCATAACCACCACTACCACAATGATTACAATCATGACAACAACTGCTATGCCCACCACCTCTACTGCTACTGCAATCACTGTGATGACCATCACCTCTCTTGGCCTTCCATTCTCCTCTCCCAATTCTTTTTTCTTAACATAGGGTTTATCTAAGATTCGTTTGTAGATAAGCATTGTAACAAAAGTATTGTAGTTTTATTTGTTGGACACTTAAACCTACAAGTCACCACCACCACCACCACCACCACACACTGAGCTGCCACCGACGCTGTCACTACACCCCACTACAACCTTCACCGATACCAACACCAGCACCAGCACCACCATGACATTCAAACCCACGACAGTAACGACAACCACCGCTACCAATCAAATTATACAGATATTTCCATAATTTCATTATGAAATAAGATTTGAGGTTAGATCAGTTTCTAACAGAAAGAAGAAAGGATAGGGGAATATTCGATAAATATTGGTAGCAATTGTTTATGATTTATAAATGCATGCAGCCCCACGTAATGTATGTATATGTGCGTGTGTATATTTCTGTGGGGTATATTTTAAGAGATTTACCTTTTCAGAATTCAAGCCAGCTTGTTTAAGTCAAGGCAACTCATGGGTCTTGTGATTCCTGAGCTAGTTGATGTATGCATATATACATATGTACTGTGTATATGCGTGCATGTAGATAAACTTACATTTGTAGATGTGCATATCACAAGAGAACACAAATGTGCATGCATATGTTCCCATACATTACTTATAAAGTTACATAAGTGGCTAAAGTGCAGAGCGTTTCATATATAATATGCAAGAACACTATCACGACATAAAGGGAAAACTACTTGTAGCATAGTACAAAGAATTGATGCTCATTAGCATGAGTATAAGGGAAAGAAACTAGCATTGGTGCTTTACCAATATGCTCACATGTTAAAACAAACAAAAGAAGCAACATGCTTATTACAGATGGAAATTGGATTTAACAGAAAGTACAAAAGAAGTTACAACAATTCCCTATACAACCTGATCCATCCCAAACATAAATATCTCACCACCATATATATGTATATGCATGAGTGTGTAAAATATATATATATATATATTATATTAAATTAGAGATAAAACCACTATTAGGCAAATCATACAATGAAAAACTTAACCCAATATATAAGATTAATTAATTTATATTATTTAAATATATATCAAAATTATTAAAAAAGATAATTAATTATCTTTTTTAATAATTTTGATATATATTTAAATATATAAATTAATTAATCTTATATATTGGGTTAAGTTTTTCATTGTATGATTTGCCTAATAGTGGTTTTATCTCTAATTTAATAAATATAATATTTTACTATAAAATTGGATTCAATCCTAAATCTGATTTTTTCCTGTAAGTTTGGATTTATTCCCTAATATTTTATTATATATATATATAATATATATATATATAATATATATATATATATATAAATATATATCAATATATATATATATATATATATGTATCTATATATACATTTATACATGTATATAATTCAAAAGTTCATAACCATCAAGAATTGACAAATGAATAAAGAACATACAAAATCATGCACACACACACACAGAGTCTATATGCAAAGACACTGACCTTCCAATGCATGCAAATACACTTACACACAAACGTACACATACACATCTATTACATAAAATCCGTTCCGTCTGTCTGTGTGTGTGTCTTCTAGGATCTTCGGTTTCCTCCATCCGATTGCGCTCAAATTTGATATGTAGATACCGACGGTATCAGGGCATGTATAAGTCTTGAAAAAAATTACAAAAATCGTTTCCAGGTGAGAATGCAATCGATAAAGCCGTGGGAACGTGCATTTATACGCGCAAGTAAATCAGCACCGTCCATTGGACAGGAGGGGGGCATTTTGCTTGTATATACATATACACACATATATGTACACATTCATACACTTACACAAACATACAGACACACACGTATATACACACACACACACACAGATTCCATTTGCTATAATCTGTTAATATTGAAAGAGAGCACAAACACAGAATCGGAGAAGATGAGAACATGCGATGCAAGGAGATCAAGGACAACAATGAAAGACTCAGATGAACCAAATGATTGATCCAACACAATAATTAGTAAATTAGCTAATTAGTTAATTAATTGACTAATAATAATAATGATGATGATGGAGATTTTTCTGATTTAGGTAGAGAGACACAAGACACAACCAAGCACAAAGGGCAATTAAATTGACTTTAGAACTTAACTTTTCCATTATTTTATTGACCCTGGAAGTATGAAGACTAAAAGTGACTTTGGTGTGGTTTGAACTCAGAACATGAAGAGCTGCAACTAAACATCACAAGGAATTTTCAGTGAGACTTTAATGATTTTGCTTGTCTGTCACTTTTAGTCGACTGCCTTTTCTTTTACTTGTTTCAGT
>NC_043008.1:22006540-22019040 GCF_006345805.1 Octopus sinensis | reverse complement strand
ATGCCAGTGGAATGTTAAAAGCACCATCCCGGCATGATCGTTGCCAGGGCTGCTGACTGGCTCCCATACTGGTGGCACATAAAAAGCCCCATTCAAGCATGATCGTTACCTGCATTGCCTTACTAGCACTTCTGTTGGTGGCATGTGAAAAACAACATTCAAGTGAGGTCGTTGCCAGTGCCATGGACTGGCTCCTATGAAGGTGGTACATAAAAAGCATATGTATATATAATATATATATATATATATATATATATATGTGTGTGTGTGTGTGTGTGTGTGTGTGTGTATGTTTGTCACCCCCCAGCATTGCTTGGAAACCAATGTTGGTGTGTTTACGTCCCTGTAACTTAGTTGTTCGGCAGGAGAGAACAATAGAATAAGTACTACGCTTACAAAGAATAAGTTTGACTAAAGGTGGTGCTCCAGCATGGCTGCAGTCAAATGACCGAAACAAAAATAAAAACAAAAGAATAAAAAATACATACATAAATATATCATACATAAGTACATATATGCATACACACACACACACATACACATACACAGAAGAAGCATCATATGTGATGTCCAAGAGAGATGACTGCGCTGGTATGGTCATGTGATGTGTATGGATGTGAAGAGCTGTGTAAAGAAGTGTTAATCTCTAACTGTGGAGGGATCCTGTGGAAGAGGTAAACCCAAGAAGACATGGAACAAAGTGGTAAAGCATGATATTTGAACGTTGGGCCTCAAAGAGGCATTGACTTGTGACTGAGACCTTTGGTTGATATGCTGTGTTTGAGAAAACCCGTCAAGCCAAGTGAAATCGTACATGTGGTCATTACTGGTACCATGTAAATGGTACCTGTGAAATTGTAATCGTGGCCGTTGCTAGCAGCAGGATCTTCAAAATGGTCTTTGAATGTTGGGCCTCACAGAGAAGGGTGCCAAGGGACCGAGAGCTTGGTGAAATGCTGTGCTTGAGAAGATTTGTCAAGCCAAGTTATATCATAACCATGGCTGTTGCCAGTGTCATGAAAATGGCACCTGTGGAATCGTAGTTGTGGCTGTTATTGGTGTCATGTAAACGGCACCTGTGCCAGTGGTATGTAAAAAGCATCCATTACACTCTTGCAGTTGTTGGTGTTAGGAAGAGCACCCCAGCTATAGAAAACTAACCAAATCAGATTGGAACCTGGTAAAGCTCTCTGGCTTTTAAAAACCGTTTAACCCATGCCAGCATGGAAAGCAGAAGTTAAATGATGATGATGATAATGACATACATATATAATTTACCTTATGTAGGTTAACTATAAACTAGATTTGTGTTTCCAGTTTATAATTCTCTTTCACACACACACACACATGCACACACACACACATGAAATGTGTGTCACTAACTTCCAGAAAAGTCCCATCTAACCCATGCCAACATAAAAAAAAGACAAAAATAATGATGATGATAGTGATGATGATATAGATGAGGGTCAGGATGAGGATAAAAAGTTTTAGTTGTGTGTGTGTGTGTGTGTGTTCGGTGGAAGCTGTTTATTGCTGTGTTCATTTTGAGACAGAAGCCTTTCCAGTAACAAACAGCTGATAACATTTAGCCAAGTAAAATATTCGTGACACATTAACTATGATAACAATAACTGGCTGATAACATTATCCATGATTATAATATATGGTTTCCACTCCAGTTTTCCTGCCTTGCTTATCTTTTTTCCTAAGTCTGTTCTTCCATGCATGCATGGCACACAGGTGACATGCTTTTTCATGTCTCCAACACTAGAGAGATCACTAATGAATTTGCAATACAAGAGCCCTTGTTTGAGGGGAGGGTTGTATTGAAGGAGGTGTCTTCATCCCTTTAGCATTCAGAGTATTTTGTCAAATGTGGCTAAGTTTGTTCACTAGAGATTGTATGAGAAGTACAGTCTTGAAATAACACAAAGGCGGTGAGCTGGCAGAAACGTTAGCATGCCGGGCAAAATGCTTAGCGATATTTCGTCTGTCTTTATGTTCTGAGTTCAAATTCCGCCGAGGTCGACTTTGCCTTTTATCCTTTCAGGGTTGATAAATTAAGTACCAGTTACGCATTGAGGTCGATGTAATCGACTTAATCCCTTTGTCTGTCCTTGTTTGTCCCCTCTATGTTTAGTCCCTTGTGGGCAATAAAGAAATAAGAACACAGAAATGGTGCAAGCATAAACCAGAAGGTGTCACTGAGAATATTAGCATAAGATCTTATGGAATTTTACAATTCAGTATGATTCAGTGATTGATGCTTGGAGGCCAGACATTGTTGTAGTGGACAAAAGGAAGAAGGGCACCAAGATTATAGATATTCTTTTCTACTCTAGACACAAGGCCTGAAATTTTGGGAGAGGGAGGCCAGTCAATTAGATCAACCCCAGTACGCAACTAGTACTTAATTTATTGACCCTGAAAGGATGAAAGGCAAAGTCTACTTTGGTGGAATTTGAACTCAGAATGTAAAGACAGGCAAAATACCTAATTTTTTATGACCCACAAGGGGCTAAACACAGAGGGGATAAACAAGGAGACACAGATTAAGTTGATTACATCGAACCCAGGGCATAACTGGTACTTATTTAACCGACTCCAAAAGGATGAATGGCAAAGACGACCTCGGCGGAATTTGAACTCAGAATGTAGTGGCATACAAAATACCGCTAAGCATTTTGCCTGGCGTGCTAATGTTTCTGCCAGCTCGCTGCCTTAGCAAGACCATAGATATTGCCATATCTGGGGATGCATGAGTGGGGAACAAAGAGCTGGAAAAGATTGAAAAGTACAAGGTACTAAAAGACGAAATTGTATGAGTGTCGGCAATGAAGAGAAAAAATATTATTCTAGTAGTTCAGGCCACTGGGAATATTCAGAACCAGGCTGGTAAATATGTTGGAGAAATTGGAATTGATATGAGGGTAGAACATGCTCAGAAAACTGCTCTATTGGGGACAGTGTAGATTTTGAGATTGGTGTTTTGGTATTGAGTATTGTGAAGAGATCCATTGAGATCTTTGACAACAGAGTGCTGTCTGCTAGTAGAGAATTAACCAGAACAAGTAAAATTGAGAGCTTTGAGAAGTAAAATGGAAATAATAGCAATAATGGCAAATTATAGTAAAAAAAAATTATGAAATATCTTCTTTAGCTTTAAAATTAATAAGAACCAAATTGGCAAAGAGCAAGCAGGCATCAGTAATGAACACCAGAAGTTTTGATGGTGTTGTGTGGATACCCCCCGATATTGAAGTAGGCTAGCCCAATACATGGATATATAGGGAGAAGTCTAGACATTGGGAGTTGAATAGAGGTCATCCGAATGTGCGACATAACAGTGGAGGTAATGGACAAATACTGACAGAATTATTCTTAAAATACAAGATAGAATTGACCTCTACTCAACTCCCGACGTCTAGACTTCTCCTTCTATATCTACGTATTGGGCAACCCTACTTCATTGTCTGGGGGTGTCCACACAACTGATGGCTAAATCACCAAAATCAGAAGAAGAATCTTTTATTATTGTCACCATCATCACTATTATTTGGCATCATCATTGTCATCACCATCATGTTAAATGCTGGCATGAGTTAGATGGATCTCACAACATCTTGGCAAATTGTTGCAGTGCTTTGTCACCTGGCATTCACATAGCAAAAGAGAAAGCTGCCAATTTTCATTGTGTCTATTATGTTCTTGTGTTTTTTAAGGTTGGCAAGTAATTTTGTCTTTTGTAGTGTGATGACCATTCTGTTGCTAACTGCTTTAGAGCATACATAAAATGTGATCTATTACACACATGTACCTGCATGTGAATTTATGCATGTGTATATATATATGTGTGTGAGTGTGTGTGTGTACATATAGCTATATTTACATACATATACATCTACATATATATATGCATACAAGGTGTGCTGTATATATTGTCATCTGAGATCTGATGATAGGCCATAAAGCTAAACCCTTTATGGACGGTAAACCTAAGGTAATCCCATAAACTGGCCTTTCCCATTTTTAATATATATATATATATATATACATATATACACACATGCACATCCACTTCAACTCTTTCATATTTCATTGAGATAGTTACTCTTTTACTTGTTTCAGTCATTTGACTGCGGCCATGCTGGAGCACCGCCTTTAATCGAGCAACTCGACCCCGGGACTTATTCTTTTGTAAGCCCAGTACTTATTCTATCGGTCTCTTTTGCCGAACCGCTAAGTGACGGGGACATAAACACACCAGCATCGCTTGTCAAGCAATGCTAGGGGGACAAACACAAACATACACGTACACATATATATACATATATATACATATATACGACGGGCTTCTTTCAGTTTCCGTCTACCAAATCCACTCACAAGGCTTTGGTTGGCCCGAGGCTATAGTAGAAGACACTTGCCCAAGGTGCCACGCAGTGGGACTGAACCCGGAACCGTGTGGTTGGTAAACAAGCTACTTACCACACAGCCACACAGCCACACTAAGCAGTTGTTTGTTTCCTAGTTTGATACTCTTCCTGATGCAAACCCTTTCAGTTTTCTTGTACAACACCAATGGCTATGTTGTATTTTTTCTAAAAAGTAGGACAGACAGGGACACCCACACACACACACACTTACATTCACACTCACACATACACACACACACACACACCACAAGCATATACACACATTTGTTGATTCAAAAATAAGAAACGATGTAGATTTATTTAATAATATATCATGCAAATGTTTGTCTGGCAAATCAACCTTTTGTTTGGTGTTCTGTTCTCACGAAGCAGTTCACTTGACAAACACTTCTGTGAAGATGTATCATTGAATTAACTTACATTGTTTTCTTTGATAATATAATTATTCCGTACACTTTATGAATATTGCAGCCTCTTCATCTATTTTGTGGAATTATGTGTCTGTTTAGTGAAAGTTCATATTCAGGACTAACTTTGTAGTGCAATGGATCATATAGCGTTCTGAAAAGAGCATTTGTGTATGTGTTTGAGGGGGTGCTTAGAGAAGGGCCTTCTACTATAGCCCCAGGCTGACCAAAGCCTTGTGAGTGGATTTGGTAGATGGAAACTGAAAGACACAAGTCGTATATATATATATATATATATATATATATATATATGACGAAAGACCAAGACTTCTGGAGATATGCTGTGACTGCAAAGACCTGTCAAATAAAGTGAGTTCATGGCTGTATCCTACGCCAGTTTCACACAACCAGCCCTAGCCCATTCAAAGTACCTTGGATTGCAGGACAGCTTGCTGTGCTTACCTTGGATTGTAGGGTGACCTGCTGTGCTTGAGGAGAACTATTGAGTCAAGTGAATCAACATCAAATGAAAATCAAATGAAAATTGTAGTTGTGATACCCATGCCAGTGGCACGTAAACAGCACCAACCGATCATGGCCATTGCCAGCCTCCTCTGTCCCCTGCGCCAGTAGCACATAAAAAGCACCCACTACACTCACGGAGTGGTTGGCGTTAGGAAGGGCATCCAGCTGTAGAAACACTGCCAGATCAGACTGGAGCCTGGTGCAGCCTCCTGGCTTCCCAGACCCCGGTTGAACCATCCAACCCATGCTAGCATGGAAAACAGACGTTAAATGATGAGACGATGATCATCATCATATGGTGGGGGTCAGTTGAATAAAATAGAAATCAAATGGGTCCACAGGAAAAAGTAGTTGAAGACCACTGCTTTAGAGCATCAGACATAATGCCTTGTGGTATTTGATTCAGCCCTTTGTGTGATGAATTCTTGGATTGTAGAATTAACACATCACCTGATTTAAAGCCATAACCTGGACCTCGTGTTCCTTTAACAACATTCACTATGTTGTAAGCATTTAGGATTAGGCCTCTAGACTGAGGATAGTTTTACCCTTCTGTTTCCTATCAATGTTAAAGGCGCTGAAAAATCTAAAAGTCCAGAGGCACAGATCTTCATTCTCTGAAAACAAAAGCAGTAAATATTATAGAAATGTCCTTCCTAAAATACTATCCTTCCAGCCTATCCCTTCATCGGTTAAGTATTCAGGATCAGAGGATATTTAAAATAGCTTTAATATATATATATATATATATATAAAGTTAATCCAAACAAGAAAACAAAAAAAAAACACAACAATGCGAGGACGTGGAATAAATATAGTATTATTGGACGCTCAGGAAAGAAGCGAAGAAGGAGGGTTTAACGTTTCGAGCGGAGCTCTTCGTCGGAAACATAGGAGAAGGAAAGATCCCGAGAAGGGAAGACAGAGGAAAAAAAAATCGCCAACGGTACACACGGGGTCCACATACATATATATATTATATATATATATATATATATATATATGTATATATATATATGTATGTATATATGATTATATATATATATATATATATATCAATATCTTCAAAGTATTGCTTATATTGGCATTCCAGGTCCCTTTTATATCAAGGATTAACCAGCTTATATGCAAGATATTACATTTCTTTCAAAATACATATATATTAAAAAACTCTTGCCTTTCATTAAACAGTCAGATATTGTAAACAGAAAAAAAAAGAAATGAAAGAAAACCCTCGATGTCTAGGTTTTTCATTTTGTGGCTCAGTGGCTGTCTCTCTCTTGATTAATATATTCAAACTTCATACAAAGAATTCAATGTTCTTTGATTTCTATTCCTTTGACTCCTGAATTCAATCCCGTCTTTGATACAGATTGAACTCTGTTCTTGTGTGCACCGTAAATGTTATTTGTTCAATTATCAAATGATTTAAATGTTACTGATCTCGTTTTCACCTTCTTCTTCCCAGTATGTGTGTGTGTGTGTGTCTGTATAAGTATACACACACACGTACATATATATACCATCCTTATTATTTCATGGCCTGTTTTATGCAGACATGAAATGGATTACACACACACACATGTATATATATATATATATATATATATATATATATATATATATATATATATATATATATATATATATATATATGTACATGTATTATATTATATATACATATACGTATATATAGAACTATATATGTATAAATATTGTGTGTGCATGTGCATTTATATACATATATAATGTACATATATATATATACAGAAATGCACACGCCACGCACACACATACACAAATTTATACATTTATACATATATAGTTCTATATATATGTATGTATATATATATGTACATATTTATATTTATATATATTTATATATATACATATGTATATAAATATATATATATATACATATATGTGTGTGTGTTTTTGTTTATATTGTTTATATACATGTGTGTGTGTGTGTATGTATATTTAATTATGCCTAAAGGTAGGTCAAATATATACTAAAAATGTTTTCAAATATTAAATGCAAATATAATTTCAAGTGACCCATATGGCAGAGATCAGAATGAGAATTGCCTTCGTTAGGTTTCTGTTTGAATCTATTTCACGCGGCTCATTTCAAGTTTGCAGCCACATTTATTTCACCAGTATGTATATACGTACACACACACACCACACACACACACACATACACTCACACATAGACACACACATACATATATAAGTATGTATGTACATATATATATGCATATACATATATACATAAGATGCATATATATATATATATGTATACATCCATCCATCCATTCATCCATACTTACATACATACATGTGTATATACTATGTGTGTGTGTGTGTGTTGTGTGTGTGTGTGTGTGTGTGTGTGTGTGTGTAAATGAATGGATAAATGAAAGAAAAGGGCACTCACCACATTTTGAAGAAGTTACATGTATTATTTAAAATGGAATGAAGCCAAACTATTTAAAATAATATATGTATATATATGTATATATATATGTGTGTGTGTGTGTATCTATCTAATCTATAAAATATATATATATATATATATATATATATATATATATATTAAACAAATATATATATATATTTGTTATTATTGATAATGGTATTTTCTCCCAGAAAAAAACTGTTGCATCTTACTTTGGTAACACGCTGGAGGGCAAATTTAGCGGCACTAACACGGAATATGATCTCTCTGATACCGTTAGGTGAAGTGATGTTTTCCAGTGCCTTCAAATTTAGATACAATTATTGATAATTGAGATACAATTATTTATGATTGTGGAATCCTACGCTGAAGAGATGAAAATAGTCGGGTAAGGTATGATTATTTATTATTTATGCTTTATACTGGCTTAATTCCGAAACTTGTGTCCGTAGGTAACCTATTATAGAATGATTTTCGTCATTTTTTCCCCTTTTGCCTACGTGGTTTGTTTTCAAGTGCTTTGGTTTTTCTGGGAACTCCCTTTAAAGTAGAAGGAATAGCTAAGATTTAGACTGCTATTTCTAAACTTCGGTGTGTGGTGAAGCTAATCATTGCTGAACCTAATTATATAGTATATATATATATATATATATACATATATATATATATAATATATATATATATATTATATATTTCTTTACTACCCACAAGGGGCCCAACACAGAGAGGGGACAAATAAGCACAGACAAATGGATTAAGTCGATTACATAAACACCCTAGTGCGAAATTGGTACTTTATTTACCGACCCGAAAAGATGAAAGGCCAAAGTCGACCTCGGCGGAATTTGAACTCAGAACGAACGGCAGACGAAATATGGCTACGCATTTCGCCAAATATGCAAAGGTTCTGCCATCTCGCCGCCCTATAATATATATAGATGATATTTATATAGATACTATGTATATATAATATATCTATATTTATATATTCTTATTAGTGATGGAGACATTTGTTCCAATTAGCAGCAATCTGTATATCATACTTAATGCAGATACGTTTTGAAATCCTTCAAAGTTGTGGTATTCATCTCAAGAAAGCCTCTCTTATAGACATATAGTAGTGATTTCTGAACACTGTATGTTGTCAATAAGAGATGCGTATATATATGTGTATATTATATATATAATAAATATATATATATATATATATATAATATATATATATATTCTTATTAGTGATGGAGACATTTGTTCCAATTAGCAATCTGTATCTCATACTTAATGCAGATACGTTTTTGAAATCCTTCAAAGTTGTGGTATTCATCTCAAGAAAGCCTCCCTATAGACATATAGTAGTGATTTCTTAACACTGTATGTCAATAAGAGATGCTTTCTCAAGAGGAACACCACAGTCTAGAGGACTTTCAACACTATATTTGCTTTAAGTACAACATGCAGATTGCTAAAACATGTATAAATGCACAAACACTTACACACATTATCATAATCAGCATCATCCCCATCAACATCATCATCATCGTTTAATGTCTGTTTTCAATGCATCGCATATTCAGTGGAGCAAACCAGTTTCATTCCCCTCCAGCCTTCACATATCCTCCACATTCTGGGCCCATGTCTCACAACCATGAAACATTGCAGTTTGCACATATGCGCCATACAATCCTCCCTTCATTCAGAGAGAGAGAGAGAGACATTTGGTTACCAACAGAAGGAATATACTCTCTGATCTTTCTCCATATATATATATGAGCAAAACGCCCCCTGTCCAATGGACAGTGCTGAGTTGTCAAACATTTAAACCAAATTTTCTCAAAACAACTTGTCCAACTGTCCCATAGGC
This sequence comes from Octopus sinensis, assembly GCF_006345805.1. Classification (NCBI taxonomy): domain Eukaryota; kingdom Metazoa; phylum Mollusca; class Cephalopoda; order Octopoda; family Octopodidae; genus Octopus; species Octopus sinensis. The sequence continues at coordinate 22,009,347 of NC_043008.1, read as the reverse complement.
CTCCCCTTTGAGAAACACTGATTTAACCTAAATTTGAGACACCAGCAAAAGAAGAAATAAAGATAGATTTCTTTCTATTCCAAAGAATGCTTTATCGATTGCATTCTCACCTGGAATCGATCTTTGTAATTTTTCAAGACTTATACACGCCCTGATACCATCGGTATCTACATATCAGATTTGAGCGCAGTCAGATGGAGGATGCCCGAGATCCTAGAAGACACACACACAGACAGAATGGATTTTATATAATATATAAATATATATATATATATATTACATAATTATACCATCTGTTACATAGTTATTATATCATTCATTGATACTGTGTGGACTAAGATCCCCGATGACAGGTCACTGGTATTTATAGAGTGTTAAACACTTTTGGTATGCAAATTAGGGACTCCTTCATTGAGTAACAACTGCATTTGGTTAGTATATAAACAGTTTGGCAGCTTGTTTCTCTGTCAGAATGATGTGGACACCTCTGATGAGAAACCAATATGGTTTGAAAATCAATTATGGTTGTTCATCATTGTTTCAGTCTATGGAGAAATGGCTAAAAATTTGACTCTGTTTATAATTATACCGTGTTACACATATAAATATACACACATGACTGACCAGGCTATCAGATGTTGTTATACATCACTGGTCACGACATGTTTTAGCCTTTAAATGATGCCACCCTGCTGGCTAGGTGAGTAGGCCAACATTATTCTCTGGAATAGACTGGAGCAATGTGAAATAAAGTTATTTGCTCAAGAACACAATACAATATCCAATCAGGGAATCGAACCTATGATCTAGTGACTTCAACAGCCAAACCACTAGGTTCTGTGCCTATACATATATATATATACATACATACAAACATATTCAGGTATATATATATATATGTGTGTGTGTATGTGGTGTGTGTACATATATATGTAGTGTGTATATATATATATATAATATATATATATATATATACACACCATATATGTACACAGAATATACATACACATGTCATGCATTTATTGAAAATATATAATATTAATATATAATATATATATATATATATATATATATTTCAACAATATAAGGAATGGCCCGATAGGCCATTCGACTCACTAGAAAGAGCAGCCAAACTCAAACCGCTAAATAGTAGTAATTCAGAAATCAAAGGAAAATTAAAAACATTTACCCTAATCATCTTGGACAATGCATTGTTTCGACGTACTTTTTGGCAAACCAGCCTAATTAAATTAAATTAAAAAGTACGTTGAAACAATGCATTGTCCAAGGATGATTAGGGTAAATGTTTTTAATTTTCCTTTGATTTCTGAATTACTACTATTTAGCGGTTTGAGTTTGGCTGCTCTTTCTAGTGAGTCGAATGGCCTAACAGGGCCATTCCTTAATATTGTTGAAATTATATATATATAGTCTGTGACTATTTTCTCTTTCTCACTGGACTGCTGGTGGCGGAAAAAATTTCTATTGAATTTTTTGCTACCTTTATATTGATTAACATATATATATAATCTATATATATATATATATATATATATGCTTTTGGTGCAAATGGTTTTTTTTTATACGGTGCCATTTTCAAAATCCTGTAAATAATACACCATGCAATGACCTAAAAGAAATAGTCTAATAAAGGGGCATACAAGCCCTCGACAGAAAAAAAGAAGGCTTTCCTATCTGCATGGGAGTCGAACCCACATCCCTTTGTTAACTCGACTAAGTGTGTTATCTTTACACCAGCGAATTAATTATATTATATATATATATCTATATCTACATAATCTACATATATATATATATGAATAAATACACTTCATGCATTTATTCAATTATACAGTTATATATATATATATATATATATATATATATATATATATATATAATATATATATAATATATATATATAATAATATAGTGTGTGTGTGTGTATGTGTGTGTGTGTGTGTGTGTGTGTGCATGTGTGTATGAATATACATAGACACACACATACAGCCATGCATAAATGTTTATAAGTGCATTTGCTTCACCTGCATAAGCAGCAAACCAGTGAAATTGCCTGACCTTTTGTTATGTCTAATGCATTTATGAGAGTGCAATTAACTTGATTGACTTCAGTTCAAAGAAAACAGGAAAAACAGTTATTCGTTTGTTAAGGAACATTTCCTGAAGACATTAAACGAATTAGTGGTTTAGATGAAACAGCGACAAACTGGAATTGAACCGACAACAGAGGCTTTGCCCACTTATGGTTTTGCACTTAAGCTGTATTGTGCAGGATACGACTTGCTAAGCGATTTCATTGGATGAATAGTACGGTTGTGCGAGATGGTTGGAAGTACATGATTGTCATCTTCACTGTCATCACCATTGTCGTCGTCGTCATCATTATCATCATCAGTAGTAGCAGCAGCAGCATCATTGTCGTCATCATTATGTTTGTTGTCATCATCATCATGTTTGCCGTAGCCACTGTCGTCATCGCTGTCATCGTCATCGTCACTGTCGTCATCGTCATAGCTGTCGTTGTCATCGCTGTCATCATCATCGTCATTGTCGTCATCGTCGGTGTCGTCAGCGTCACTGTCGTCGTCGTCATAACTGTCGCTGTCATAGCTGTCATCATTGTCGTTGTTGTCGTCATCGGCGGCGGCGTCAGCATTGGCGGCAGCGTCAGCATCGGCGGCGGCGTCAGCATCGGCGGCGGCGTCAGCATCGGCGGTGGCAGCGTCAGCATCGGCGGCGGCGGCGTCACTGTTGTCGTCATCACTGTCATCTTTGTCACTGTCATC
>NC_043008.1:21999040-22001540 GCF_006345805.1 Octopus sinensis | reverse complement strand
ACTCATACCCATGGAAAAAGCAAGCACTAAGTCATGAGCAGACCTAAGTACCCGAAATATATCCAAAATAGAAAATCTTCAGCATATCTCGAGACACGTGCAATTCGAACTAGAAACTTTCACAATACTCTTTAATCTTTTACTCTTTTACTTGTTTGAATCATTTGACTGTGGCCATGCTGGAGCACCGCCTTTAGTCAAGGTATTCATTCATAGATTACATTATAAGATAATGCACCATATTCAGGTAAAATTTTAAACAGTTAAGATGTCAAACACATCAGAGTTCATACATTGAACATGATAATTTCATATATTAAATGAAGGCTAGCTGAAAGCCATTACACAGATACAGTGCAATGAATATTTATTGCATGAAGTGAAACCAGTTTGTAATTATGTACTTTGTTAGACATGAACTTGAAATGATTTGATAGTTATAATCTATTTTGTATATGATAATTTGGAATGTAATAGTGTAGTTTGAAATAATTTGACATTGATAACTTGCTTTTCAATAAATATTATTGCATTTGACAGGATTTTGATAGTTTTTATATACTTTGGAATTAATTAGTGTCAGTGTAAAAGGAACAGTACATTTTCTTCTTTATATTATTATTTTTCTGTGCCTCCCTACTTATGTGGGATAATTTTAACATCATACACACACATACAGACACACGCACACAACACACACACATCTTCCATATCACCTTGGTTCTCACTTACAGCTTGTACTACACCATAAAAGCAAAGAGCCAAGTTACAATGTTACAGACCAATATTCGTTACTGTAAGCCTCATGTCACATCATTCCAAATACAGCAGCACAAGATTGTAACCACTTGCATGGCACACCAGTTTAGCCTCCTTTCTTATCTTATCTTGAGTACTAAAGTCAGTTAATTGACTGAAATAAGTAAAAGAGAATAAGAGTATATGTGCATGTACATACACACACACACACACACACATATATATATATATATATATATAGATATATATATATATATATATATATATCTATATATATATATATATTATATAGAGAGAGAGAGAGAGAGAGAGAGAGAGACGTATATAATTTTGGGACTATGATCAAAGGGCAGCAGTTTGAAAACGAAAGTATATATTTCATAGAATTGATCCCAGTACGTTGTGTATTACTGGTACTTGATTTAGTGAATTCCTGGAGAAGATAACTGTGTAGTTGTCATAGAAAAAGTTTTATGAAATATACATATATGTATATGTATATATATATATATTTATATATATATATATATATATATAATATATATATATATATATATATACATACACATATACACACATATACACACATATATATATATATATATATACTCTTTAATCTTTTACTCTTTTACTTGTTTCAGTCATTTGAATACAGGACACAACATACAGTACTTCTTTTAAGGATTTATTTAACTGTTCCTCTGAGAGCATAACATCCCCTATCCTCCTTTTACAAAACAGATGTATTTCACTTCCTCCTGGATGAATTTCTCAGGGAAGAAGATACATGTCTCTGTAACATACTACTGCCAAGACGTTTTTGTGAAGTGAACTTGGCCCATGATAAAAATATCCCTTTGACTTATAATGCTAGCAATAGAACTGTGTTAGAATTTTTGATGTCATGCATTTTTACTTTGTTGCTGTTGCTGCTTGTACTCTTGTTTATGTCATAAAAATTTGCTTTTTCTGGTGAATGCGTAGGAAGGTGTTTAAATTTATTACATTTTCATTTGAATTCATTATTTTTTCCTAATTTTGTTACCATGTATTTGACAATTATTTCTTTGTTTTCTTCTGGAGAAGCATTTCCAGTGCTATTTCATTTCTTGTTAACACCTCCTGCTGCATTTATATTGTAAGAAGCCATATTGATTAGCTTGGCAACGTAAGAGAACTTTACCGAATAAAATAAAATAATCTCTAAATGACAGACTTTTTATTCATCCTAGGTATTCGAGTGGATGCCCAAATGTTTCAAAGTACCACGTTTGGAAAATAATCCCAAATGGAAAGTTTTCCATCCAGTAAAATATGGTAATAATTTAATATTCTTGCAGGGAATCCAAAGACATCCATTCATGCCAAACAGCAAATATAATAAAACCTTGGTGAATATTGAGAAATTTGGAATGAAGACATTGTAGGGTGTATATAATCTAACAATACCTACTTTCACTTTGGGAATCTTTCCATCATATACATTAAAAGGGACATTCAACAGTCTTCTTTTTTATCCAAAGGCTTTTATCATAATAGAATAAAATGGATTTTCTTGCATGCAGCATGCTATTAATTCCAGAAGTAGGAATCGAAGAGGAGTCTTTTGTGAAGTTAAGTACACCCGTCACACTCAAGGAAATCCATTTTATTCTATGATAATAGCTTACAGATAAAAACATCTTTCGAATTTCCATTTCACTGGGAGTATGGTCTCAAAAGATTTGGCTGAATTTAGTAA
>NC_043008.1:21989040-21994040 GCF_006345805.1 Octopus sinensis | reverse complement strand
GATGAAAAGTGCTACCCCTTTAAAATTTCCACCTGGATGCAGACAACCCCTACACCCCCTACTTACAAACTTCATTTCCTTCCGGTATTTTCAAGATGAGACAGACAGAGACAAACACACAGATAGACAGACCACATGAGAAGAGAGAGAGAGTCAGAGAGTGATAGAGAGAGAGAGAGAGTGATGACAGGGGTGAGGTGAACCCTCAAGTTACATGGGGAGTAGAAGTGAGTGGAGAGAGGAGAGTGAAAACTGGTTGGAGATAAGGAATGAATGAAACACAAGTGTTAAAGGATGATAAATAGAGAAGGCAGGAGAAAGTAGGTGACAACTGTAGAGATTGGGTAGGGCTGAAGGTGGATGTAACAACTGGTGGACAAGAAGAGTGACCTAAGATACTTATGAGTCAGGGCTGATAGGAGAGAGTCTGAGATGATTGATAATGCAAAAAATGGGAAGCTAAAGAGCAGCAGAATAGCAATAATATTACAGTACATAGAGGGAAGATGAGAGAAGATGAAAGAAAGAGAGAGAGAGAGAGTGGAAGAGAAGTGAAAGTGAAAGGAAGAGAGGGAGTGTGTGTGAGAGAAAAAGAGAGGTGACATTTGTTTGGGAAGGTTGCAAGAGGAAGCAGTCATAGTGCATGGGAAGAGTGAGAGATGTATGGTGGATGAGAAGGAGAGATTATTTGATGGTACAGAGGGGGTGATCGATGTAAAATGTGGGTGGAGAGAACCGTATTAAGAATGAAGGATGGAGATAAAATGAAATGGTTTCATGTAGTAAGAAAGATAAGTGGTATCAAGGAAAACTAAGTAGACAATTCTGCTCACATTTAATTACATCAGTAGAATACTGCTGTTAGAGAGATGATGGGTAGTGGGCATGTCTTGTGGTGGGGTCCCAGTTACATATATATTTACACCTTGTGTTTCCAGAATCTCAGTTTTGCTGATACAGGTGGGTTTTCTTGAGTACTGCATATCAGTAAACATTCTGCTCCTTAATCAACTCCTCCATGAGATTCAAAGTCCTGAGATGAACCTTCACCACTTCATCCCATGTCTTCCTGTATCTCCCTCTTCTGCAAGCACCAGCCACATTAACTGATTGGTGCTTCTTTATACAGCTGTTCTCATCTATATGCACCACATGTGTATATCAGTGCTATCGTCTTTCCTGCACACAACATCTGATTCCTCTTATGCCCCGTTTTCCTTTCAGCATATTTATACTCTATCATTCCTGCATACCCTTCATGCTAGCTTCATCTCTTCCTAGTCTTCTCTAGTCTCTGCATTTCAGGACTCATATCTCACTACCATGAAGCATTGCATTTCTAACTCAAGTGCCACATAATCTAGTTTTCATTCAGAGGAAAAGAGAAAAGTTTTATTGCTAACAATGCAAGTAGCTAATATTGAACTCATCAGAAACGTTAGCACACTGGCAGAAACGTTAGCACACTGGATGAAATGCTTAGCAGTATTTCATCTGCCGTTATGTTCTGAGTTCAAATTCTGTTGAGGTCGACTTTGCCTTTCATCTTTTTAGAGTCAATTAAATAAGTACCAGTTATGCACTGGAGTCAATGTAATCGACTTAATCCCTTTGTCTGTCCTTGTTTGTCCCCTCTATGCTTTGCCCTCTATGGGCAATAAAGAAATAGGTTATATCATTCATCAAAAAAGTGGTGGTGAGCTGGCAGAAACATTAGCATGCCAGGCAAAATGCTTTGCGGTATTTTGTCTGCCGTTACGTTCAGAGTTCAAATTCCGTCAAAGTCGACTTTGCCTTTCATCCTTTCGGGGTCGATTAAATAAGTACCAGTTATGCACTGGAGTCGATGCAATCGACTTAATTCTTTTGTCTGTCCTTGTTTGTCCCTTCTATGTTTAGCCCCTCCCCCCTGTTGGCAATAAAGAAATAAATAATGAGCTCATATTCTGATGCATATAAATGTGGAAGCATTAGGTGTTAATTACCTGATAGGATCAGGTAATTAATGGAAATGGTATGTGAACACATTTTAACAATTTCCATGTTCCGTTTTCTATGAATTTCTCTCCCTCTCTCTCACTCTCTGTCTATCTGTGTGTTTGTCTCTGTTTGTCTTGAAAATACCGGAAAGAAATGAAGATTGTAAGCTCTGTTGCATGCAATGTAAGTGTGCATGAAGAGCGAACAAAGTACAAATATGCTGAGAGACAAACTAGGCCCAAGAATAGTATTTGTTGAAATTAGAAGTTTAGGTTTTGTTAAGATTGTGACTCATAAATGCATAAACACATTATATATACACTTGTACACCATATGTATATATGTATGTATATATGTACGTATGTATGTATGTATGTATGTATGTATGTATGTATGTATGTATGTATGTATGTATGTATGCATGTATAAGTGGAATTGTACAGGTGTGGTTGAAATGCTTGCTTCCCAGTCATGTTTTGGGTTCAATCCCACCATGTGGCACTTTGGGCAAGGTCTTCTAGCATATCCTTGCAGTGACAAAAGCTTTGTGAATGGATTTGGCAGAGGGAAATTGAATGAAGCCCAACATAATCTATATATATATTCTTTTATTTTTTTACTTGTTTCAGTCATTTGACTGCGGCCATGCTGGAACACTTGCTTCAGTCGAATCAAATCGACCCCAGGACTTATTCTTTGTAAGCCTAGTATTTATTCTATCGGTCTCTTTTGCCGAACTGCTAAGTTACGGGGACATAAACACACAAGCATCAGTTGTCAAGCGATGTTGGGGGAACAAACACAAATACACAACATATACACACACACACATATACATATATACATATATACGATGGGCTTCTTTCAGTTTCCGTCTACCAAATCCACTCACAAGGCTTTGGTCGGCCCGAGGCTATAGTAGAAGATACTTGCCCAAGGTGCCACACAGTGGGACTGAACCCAGAACCATGTCATTCGTAAGCAAGCTACTTACCACACAGCCACTCCTACACCTGAACTGAACATTGTTAGAACAGTAAGATGGTGGTGATTGGGGCTGGTTAGTGACCTCCAATTATGGTGGACTCTCCTATCATTAACAACAAATGACAGTTCCACAACTTCTTGTTGAATAACTTGCTCAGAGGATTTGTTTATAATGATCAATGGTTTCTGTTGCACATTAGCTTACTCTCTTTCTGACAAATCGACACTGCCTGTACAAAGGCACAGTGTGCCATACGTCAGATGTTGATGTGTGCCATACATCAGAGCAATGTGAAATGAAGTGTTTTGCTCAAAGTTACAACATACTGTCTGATCTGGGAATTGAAACTATGGACTTGCAAGCATGAACACAACACACCTGACCATGAGGCTGTGTGCCTTCATGACAACCCTAGCATAAACACCTGAAAATCGCACCAATCAACCTGAATGATATGTATCAATTAATTAACAGATTCCACTTGTTGGATTGATGGGGGATTTTTCACAAGCTATGGGAGACAGAATTGGTTCAGAAATCAGTCATGCAAATTTAAACAAATATAACCTGAGGATGACAATAGTTCTGTATGAAATTATTATAGCAAGGTCCTTTTATAAAGCATTAATGCTCCCACCATCAACACCACGACCACCACCATTATAACTGCTACTAATGCAAATATCGTTACTGCTGCTGCTGCTGCTGCTACTACTACTACTACTACTACTTGCTGCTGCTGCTGCTGCATCTACCACAAGCTATACTGTTGCAACTGGTGTTTCTAGTTGTTGATATTATTTCTACATCTGCTACTGCACACACTACAACCATTGTTACCAATGCCATGACCACCACCACCACCCCAGCCAACTACTACTACACAATGAGACTTGGCTCCCTTTTATAACAGTTCCCTGAACATTACACGTGGTTCTATGAAGCCAATTACTTGTTTTTAAGTGATCAAAAATAAAAACCTTCAATGGAAATTTCATGTTAATTTGTTTCAAACAGCAGGTTAATGAGAACGAAGTTATTTTACTAAATTCTTTGCTATTTTCAAAATTAACTCAGACAGAAAAGCAGTGAATTTCTTTTAAAATGGTCTGCTTAAGCAGAAGACAATTGCCCAAGTTTCCACATAGTGGAACAGAAACCAGAGCCACCTGACTGGGGTATCAAGCTTCTTACCCACACAGCCAGCCACAACTATATATCTTTTATCTTTTAGTTATTTCTATCATTTGACTGCGGTCATGCTGGGGCACCACTTTGAAAGATTTTAGTTGAACAAATTGACCCCAGGACTTATTTTTACAGCCTAGCACTTATTGTATTGATCTTTTTTGGCAAACCACAAAGTTATGGGGATGTAAACATACCAACATCAGTTGCTTAATGGTGGTGGAGGACAGACATACACATGCATAGATATATATATATATATATATTAGAACTGGAATTTATTTTATTACACCATCGAAGAAATACTTTATCTGAAACTCTACATGCCATCTTATCTTGATCTTTTGTTGTAGGTTTTTTTTTTAAATACAGGCGCAGGCATGGTTGCGCCTGAAACTTGCTTACCAACCACATGGTTCTGGGTTCAGTTCCACTTTATATATATATGTGTGTGTATTAAAAATGGAGAAGGCCAGTTTATGGCATTACCTTAGGTTTCCCATCCATAAACATGTTACCTTTATGGCATGTCATCAGATCCCAAAACCTTTATGGCATGTCATCAGATCCCAAAATCAGATCCCAAAATCTGTTGGCCCATGATCTCTTCAAAATATTTTGAAGCAGTTTTGAAGAGGTCATGGGCCAACAGGTTTCAGGATCTGACGATGTGCCATAAAGGTAGTACCTTTATGGACAGGAAACCTAAAGTAATCCCTTAAACTGTCCTTCCCCATTTTTAACATATATATTTCTCTACATCTTATAATGTGCTTCTTCTTACAGTTTTACGCTTTTTTACAAATGATATATATATATATATATATATATTATATATATATAT